>NW_011500543.1:0-41018 GCF_000495115.2 Populus euphratica
TAAGATGTCACCGATTCAATCTTTGGCCAAAGCTATAAATTAAACTTATTTACACCCCCATACAAAAGATGATCAAGTTAGTCCTTCAACTTTGTTGCAGCAATTTTTTTCTCTCGCCTTAATAGTTATTAAATATATGTTTGATATTCTATTAATTTTTATAGTTGGGGTTTGAAAAAATATTTTAATAAAATTATAAATTATATCTTATGTTTTAATAATAAAAGATTAGAAAATTTTTTATAATATAATTTATTTTTGAATTTATAAAATTTTTCTTTTTTATTTTTAAACTAAAATGATAAATAAAAACTCAGCACGATATTTTTTTCATTTTATTTAAAATCAAAATTAATAGAGAATCGACTTGACCATGGATGGATGAAGGGACTATCAATGATAAAATCACAAACATCCAATTATCTAAATTGAAAACACAATATCTTCATAAAAAAATCTATCAATGGAGATTTGAATCTAGTTAAACAGATAACTATGCTCCAATACATGTAATTAACAGTAGCATAATTAATTTTGTATTGGAGAAATTAGGGCAGGGGATAATGGAGGAGCAAAGCCGTGTACGATTTGGATATATAAAATTGAAAAATCTATATTCTAAATATCTTGATATCCTAATACACAAATTGTCATTTTCCCTCAGCTAGAAATATTTTGTCCAAGCATGATATTCATCTTCAAATTCCAAATGTCTCCCTATTGAAGGAAGATTTCCTCATATACTGTATGATTGCCTGAAGTTGACGTGGGGGATGCTAACATGTCTGATCGTCGACATGGAATATATCCTCAGTTGGGATCGTCGACGTGGCGTTTCAATTCTTTAAGCTACACTTGCTGCTGCTGCAACATTTTGAATGGCCGTACATGAATTGTCATTCACAATCGAGTGTTTGATCTTTAATTTAAGTGAATGCTTGCTGGTTAAATGTTTGTGTGTTCCGATAAGTGATAACATTACATGAGAGGAACGCAGGCTACTATTTTTTTTAAACGTGGTGACTACTCTTACACTGGTGAATTTGATGCGGTATATAGCGTGGATAGAAAGGAGAGTTCTTGTATATTTTATTAAAAAAATTAATAATAATTTTTTTTAAAATAAATTATATATCTTTATTTATATTAGTTTTAAGTATTTTTATGTAAAAAATTTCTAATTAAAACTAAAAATTTTTATAGAAAGAATTCCTTAATTAAAACTTATCTCATTACTATAATTTGTCTAACATTAAGATTTCTAAATACTAATTAAAAATAAATTATTAAAATCTAAAGTTTACTAAAAAAATAATTAAAACTACAACTTTAAACTTTATATTAATTAAATGTTTCTGAGTGTCTTCATAAACTTTTTTTTAGGTTTGATTTTGTTTATCTTGTTCTTAAATATAGTTGCAATAAGCTCTATATCAATCCCTTTTACTTATGAAAGACTTGACCTTGAGTCATCTCCTAGCTCTAGATACAAAGGCTAATCATTATAGAAGTGATAAATGTTTGGCACATTATAAATTATAGGAATACTCATATTATTAAATAAGCATTATCACTAATTTTTTTAAGATGGTATAATGATCATATTTCTTTTACTATAACTTGTTATATGAACATATTAAAAATTTATCTTTACGAAGGAACATCATCACTTTATTTTTTCTCTTAAACTCTTTAGCATGGCGGTGCCTATTGATAACTTTCTTCTAGTTGGTGTTGGTCTTCATCAACTGATGCTTCACATCCTTCATGGTAGTTGCACATTCATTCATAGCCATCTTCTCAACAACCACACCAAACCTAACACCCTTCTAAAAGAAAAAAAGATCTAAGCACATGTTTAGGACATGGTAGATATACAATCTCAAATAGTAATTTACTTGGTGCCGTGTCTAATATTGGTGTATGAAATTCTATTTGTGCAAGAGCATAATCCCATTGTTTTGGCTTGTCACAAAAAATCTCCTTATCAAGTTTTCAAGTGTCTGGTTCAATGATTCTTTTTGCCTGTTTATCTGTGTATGTGCTGTGTTACTAAACTGTAACAATTTTCATAATATACACAAGAAATAATTAATAAACTTACTATCCCGGTCAAAAGTGATGGTCTTTAACACCCATGTAAATGAACCACCTCTCAAAATAAAAGTTAAGCAATAATAGATGTATCATTTGTCTTTTTTTACAAGGAATAAAATGTGTTATTTTTGTGAACCTATTAACTACAACAAATAAACAATCTATCCCTCATTGTGTACAAGACAATCCAAGTACAAAATCCATAGATAAGTTCTTTTATATGTTTTCATGAATAGGCAAAGACATATATATAAACCTATATTCCATACTTGTCCCTTGGCAATTTGATAACTATAATATTTTTGCACAAATTCACCAATATTTTATTTTAAGTGAGGCCAATAATATTTGTTAATGACACCATCAATAATCTTTTATTACCCCTAAGTGATTAGTCAATCCTTCTCAATGCAAATCCTAAATCACTCTCTCACAATGAAGATTAAGGAATATAAAGGTGATTGATTTTCATTAGAAATCCATTATAAATTTAAAAGTCATCAATGAGAAGATTCTGATGCTTTTTTCATATCTCTCCAAAATCTTCATCATGCTCAAACAAATCTTTCAAATAATCAAATACAGTAATCTCTCTGATTAGAGCAACCGGCAAGGCTACTTTTCTATTCAAAGCATTAACAACACTATTTTGAACTCTAGCTTTATCCATAATTCTAATTAGAAATCATTATAGGTAAGTGATCCATCTTGCATGCATGACATTACTTATTCTCCTCTAATTATGTAAAAAATGCAGTGCCTCGTGGTCATAATATAACACAAATGCCTTACCTATCCAATAATGCTCCTACTTCTTGAGAATTTGAAAAACAATATAAACTCATTTTTATTTGTGGATCATTTTAACCTAGCATTACTCAATTTCTAACTAAAAACACCATGGGTCTCTTCTCCTAGGATAGAAACCCACCAATCCCAACACCACAAGCATCACATTTTACCTCAAATAGTTTGTTAAAATCTAGAAGTGTCAAAACTGGAGCATTATTTAATTTTTATTTAATTAATACAAAGCTCTTTTCTATTTCTTCTCCCTTGTTTAATTTTTCCTTAATGCATTCAATAATGGATGTCACAATATTAATGAAATTTCAAGTGAATTACCGATAAAAAGTAGCTAACCTATGAAAACTATGAACTTCATTAATTATTTTAGGAGCTGGTCGATCTCTAATAGCTTGAACCTTCTCCTTATCAATATATATGCTATCTACACTAACATTAAAGTCTAAAAATAGTAGTTTATCACTAATAAAACAATACTTGTTTAGATTCACATATAATTTATTTTCCACCAACATCTCAAATACCTTCCTCAAGTATCTTGCATGATCAATCTTAGATTCATAATTAATCAACATATCATCAAAATAAACAATCATAAATTCATATTTAAGAGGATGTAGGACCTGATTCATTACCTTTATATAAGTACTCACCAGGTTAGGTAGCCTAAAAAGCATAACCAACCACTTACACAATCCTTTTTTTTTTGTCTTGAAAGCTATCTTCTACTTATTACCCGACCGAATTTGAATTTGATGGTAACCACTCCTCAAATTAATTTTCATAAAGATTAATGTCTCATGTAACTGATCGATCATGCCATCTAACTGAGGAATCAGAAATTTATATCTCATTGTTATTTTGATGATGGTGTGATTGTCCACACACATGCGCTAATTGCTATCCTTATTTGGAGTAAAAAATGCCGGATCTATATAAGAAATTAAACTCTTTTGGATATGTCTCTTTCTCAACAACTTTTCCACCTTCTCCTTTAATATCTCACCCTTATTAGTATTTATTTGATAATGTAATAGTTTTGGAAGGTTAGCTCCCAACATCAAATTAATCAAATTAATATGATGTTAAATGTCTCTCATTTGTGGCAATCCATATGCCAATTCATAAGGTAGAATCTCCTCAAACTTAGCAAGTAAAAGCTTCATTGCTTTAGGAATAATTGCTCTTTTCTCCTTTTACTTGTTCATTCACTAATGCTTTCCTTGCAACTTGCTGATTCTCTATCTCTCTATCTCTAGGAGCCTATCATGTTCTTCCAGCCTTTAAAATTCAGTGATATACTCATTGACAGATTTATTATCTTGAGAAGAATTATGATATTATTGAAACAAATACTTCTTATAGTTAAGAGGAAGGAATCTATAATGCAACAATTGCCTCAGATACATCTATGATATAATATGTTGTCTCCCTTCTCTTAATCGTGTATCTGTTTGATGTTTCCATTAGGAAGAAGCTCTACTTTTTAGGTTATATGCAACTAGCTTCATCATTTTCTCTTTAGAGAAACCCAAGAACTCCTCAACCCTATCACATTTAATGACTCAATCGTTAAATTATTTTATATTCAAATCTTTATTGAATGTCGAGATTTCTATCTTGATACAAAAATAATGTGTTTGTTATAATGGTCTGTCTTGGAATGTTACTGTTGTATGATCCCATCAAATTCATGTCCACCATTCCTCATAGATAATTGGTTGTTTAGGTGGATCTTCAGAAATAAATCTATGATTTGGCCTGCCTCGAGGCGTGTCTCTAAGAAAGTTCCTCTTTCCTTTACTATCCTTTTTTGCATTACCCATTATTCGAGTTAGATTTGTTATGGTTTGCTCTAAACAATATAGTTTATGCTTTGAAGTCTATATAGTGCCGTAATGAGCCTCCACTCTTATATTGCAGAATGGGTTACTACCATCTCCTTTCATCAAAGAGGCTAAGGTTCTCAAGCCTTAAGATTTTAAATCTAAGCTATAAAGAAATTTAAAGAAAACTCTTTATTTTTTTTTAGTATTCAAATTTTTAATAATAATCCCACTCTCAAAATAAATTAGATATTTCTATTTATATTAGTCTTAAAATTTTTTATGGAAAGAGATTCCTAATTAAAACTAAAATTCTTTATAGAAAAGGATTTCTAATTAAAACTTACATAATTAATAGAATTCATCTAACATTATAATTCTTAAATACTAATTAAAAAATAATTAAAATTAAAAATTAATTAGAAAAATAATTAAAACAACAACTTCAAGCTTTATATTAGACATTTTAAAGGTTTTTTACGGACTTCTCTCTCTAGACTTGGTCTTGTCTATCTAGTTCATTGTAATACTTACAAATCACTATTTTCCTGATTTGTAAATCTGGCTGGCATAGAATTTTGGAGTAATGAGATGAAGATATTCCAAGACCTTCTCCCTTTGATAGCGTCTGTATTCATATGAATGAGATATCAAATTTCATGACTTCCCTTCCCACCCCATTATCTAACCTTGATGACCCTCCTAGTAGGATTAATTAACAATGCCTGTATTCAACGACCTATTAATAATAAAACTGTCCCTGCAACATCTCTAAAAACCATTTTGGTAGCGTTACTGAGTACAGTGTTCATAGCCTTCATGGCTACTTGGAATCTAAAGCCACCAATGCTGGTCTAAAAAATGCAACTAGTAGAAGGCCTTTTGTACTCTCTAGATCAACTTTTGTTGGTTCTGGCAAGTACACTGCACATTGGACTGGAGATAATGCTGCAACATGGGATGATCTAGCATATATAGCATTCCAACAATTTTTAATTTTGGACTGTTTGGAATTCCAATGGTTGGTGTTGACATTTACGGTTTTGCTAGAGACACAAATGAAGAGCTTAACCTGTCGTCGTTGGATCCAGGTAAATCATTGGTTTTTGCACATCTACAGATGTTACGAAGTCCTAGTCATAATTCAGACCGATGCGCTTTGGAACACATTGAGTTTCATGTATTTGTTGTTACATTTTTGTTTTGCTTCTTTGGATTGGATTTCGAGAGCATGACGAATTGTCTTAAGTTTTCTGCACTAGATAATTGTTTCTGAAGTTATGTTACAATGCAGCTAGGTGCTGTTTACCCATTCGCAAGAGACTACTCGGATATGTACAAAACATGGCAAGAGCTTTATCTCTGGGATTCTGTTGCCGCAACAGCTAAGAAGGTTCTCGGCCTTCATGTAAAGGTGTGATGGTACCAAGGGCGTAGCCACGCCCAGGGCTGGGATGGGCTCTAGTTCATGTTAGGATTTTATTAATATTTTTAAACTAATTTTATATAAAAAAATTTATAATTTATAATTAAATTATTAAAAAATTCCAAAATTTTATGTGAATCTCGGTAATATAATACTTTAACTTGGATTAAAATTTCAGAATTTTTAGAGAAATTTAGAAATTTGATGAAAAATAATAATTTAACTAGTTTTACGTTATTGGATGTAATTTTCAATCCGATTATCAGATTAAGTTGAAATTTTATAAACGATCTTCAAATATATTGAATAAAGTCTGCTTAGAATTTTAGGCTAAACAAAGTTTGGTAATACTAACAAAAAAAACTGTCAAATAAAAGCAAAACAACTTATTAAAAGTAAAATGATTATTTACTATTAAAAAATAAAATAAATCAACTCTTCCTTCTTTTTATAGGTTGCCGATTGGGCAGAAATATAATAGAAAAAGAAAAGAAAAGAAAAGGCAAGAAAGAAAAGTAAGAAAAAAACATAAAAAGATCCAAGAAAAAAAAAAGTAAGGGAATAACTTTGTAAACTTACAAAGTTTAACTTATAAAATACTAATATAAGGAAGAATCAAGTGAAGGAATGGGAATCGAGAAAGATAGAAAAAATTAATTATTTTATTTTCTAGTTGACATGAAATTGTTATTTTATCATGGTTGAGAGGTTATTATAATATCGATTCAGATTCGATTATGAATAAATTATATTTAATAAAATATCAAAAGATATAACTTCAATAGTGAGTTTTTTTTATTTTTTACTTTAATTTTATGTACTTTTAAATTTATTTTTTAATATTCTAGGTAATATATTTGAATTAAAATTTTAATGTTAACTTTAAAAATTCATATATATAAGTTAATAATTAATTTAAAAATAAATTATATAATGATTTAATAGTCCAGAGTGGTAAAAATTCCTAGCTCTGCCCTACTACTACCTGTTCTGAAGTCAGGAGCAACTTCAGTAGATGCTTGCTTACTTGTAGGAAACTGGTTGGACATCTTCAATTACTCTAGTTCAGTTGGTGTAGATTCAGGAAAATACATAGAATCAAGTTCACTTGCATATCATGTAAACATTCATGATTCCGAAGGTAACATCTTGGCCTTGCAAGGAGAAGACATGACGACAAAAGAAGCTCAAAAAACAGCATTCGATCTCATGGGTTCTTAGTAGCACTGGAAACAGCACAGGAGAAGTTTTCTTGGATGATGGGAGTGGAGGGAAAGAATCGGTTCTTAGTGAAATTTTATAGTGAGATAATAGGAGACATGGCAATGGTAAGATCAAACATCATAAATGGAGAATTTGCTTTAAGTAAAAAAATGGATTGGAAGTAAAGGAACATTCATAGGGTTAGAAAAGACTAAGGGGTTCAAGTGGTAAGAGTTACAGACTTGTAAAGAAACAAAGAGTGGAAATCCAGGTGTAAGGGCAAGCTTCAATAGCAATGGACTCTTTGATAAGCTAGAAAAGTCAGGCTTCTCTTTGTCACTTGGAGAGGAGTTCAAGTGAGAGGTAAAATTAAGCAGATAAGAATTGACAGCCACAATTTACCAGAAAATTGACAAGAATAATAATAATAATAATAATAATAATAATAATAATAATAATAATAATAATAATATAAAAAAAGAGATTCAAATGTTGACATTCCAGCTGGTAAAATGAGAGTACAAGTTTCTCTGGCAACAAGGTTTACCATTTGATCATGACAAAGCAAAACGAAAAAGGAAAGAAAAAAAGAAAGACAGAAATAAAAGAAAAGAAAGTTTCAAGATAAAATTACCTCCAATCATACATACAATTGTTTTCTTGTTTTTCTTTCAAAAAAATAAAAAATAAATAAATCTCCTTTTATATCTTACTAGATTACTAGATTGGTGCCCATTATGCTTTGCATGCTAAATCAATTTTTTCTAATAAAAAATATTTAGGCAATATTAATATTTTTGAAAAGATTAAAAAGAGTTGTAACATGAGCCATTCATCTAACTGAATTGAATAAAGTCAGTTGGATTAGTAATATAATTAAAAAAGATATTAACAATAAAAAAATATCAATAATTAATTATAAAAATTGAGTCGTAATATCATGCTTGAGAAAAAAAAACTTCTTAAAAATTCATTGTTATTTTATGGTGGGCATGATCCATCCTAGAAACAACTCACCGAAACAATTTTAACTCTATAGAGAAAAAAATTGTATTATGATACTAAAAAATATTATATGCATTGTTAGAGTAATGATTTTAAAAACAAATTAAATAAAATATTATAAAATAAATATTTCTTGCTTATATTTAATTAATTAATTTAATTTAATTAAAAAAATTCTTTTAAAAAACCAAAACTAACAGAGAATGAAAGAAAAACCCAAGATAATAAAGGTTATTTTTAAAATTAGTAAAAAATTATATAAAAAGCAAATAAGAAAATTAACATAACTTAATCTTTGATTAAAAAAAATATTGAAAGATGAAGTTGCAAAAACACAAGTTTAGAAAATAAAAATTTAATATTGATGATTGAAATCATAAATTAAAATATTTAAATTTAAAAAATTTATTAAAGTAAAATAAATAATAAAGAGATAATGACCAACTTTGATATAAAAATAAAATAAAATAAATATTAAAAAATAAATTCAATTAAAAACATTTAATACAAAATAAATAATAATTTAAAGAATATAAACCAATTCTAACATATAAAAAATTTTAAAAAATAAAATTAAAAGAAAAATTTAGTTTTATAAATTATTTTAAATAAAATAAATTTTTAATAATACCAACATAAATTAAATTTAAAAAATAATAAATTAATTTTTTTTTAAAAAAAATTTAGAATTCAAACGTGAAAAGCAAGGAATGAAAAAAAAAAAAGAAGAAGATCGCAGGCCTCGAAACAACCAGGAAGAATAATGGGATTTCAAATAATTACTATTTTTTTAGAGGACATTAAAAGTATATTCCACCGACCTCTAGATACCTGAGTTTCCACAGATCATCTGACACAAAGAATGGAGAAAGAGAGAAACAAGACTGGTAGCAGTAACCCAAAAGCAATATCTCTATCTAACAGCAATCTTCTACTTATCTTCTTGTTGTTCTTCTTCTTTTTGGTTCATTGGGTGCCATTGATTAGTGGAAAGGAAGTGAAAGAAGAAGTCGTTGGCTATGGCTACAAAGTTGGATCTGTTAACTCTGGTTTCACAGGCAAGTCGTTGACTGCCGATCTTAGTCTTATCAAGGAATCCTCAGTTTATGGAGATGATATCCAACATCTCAGTCTTGTTGCTAGGTAAGAAATTTAGTTTCTTTCTTGATTATTTTGATGTTAAGGATGATTTTTCTAACATTAATCTTATCTAACTATCAAATGCTCTTGAAAAACAGAAACCAAAAAGTCAATGGCTTTTTTAGGATGAACAATTTTTCTGTTTCTTTTTAATAATTTCTTGTGGCATGGTTACTTCTTATCTTATCTTTGCTTAGAATGAAGGGAAAATAAATTTCTCATCATCTATTTTAATAAATTATGATAGAGGGACTAATATGAATAACTTTAAAAACTTAGAGGGGTATGCGAGCAACTTACCCTCTTCAACCACACACTTAAACAAGTAGACGACATGGCTTGTCTTCCGACATGCATATTTCCTGCCCTATGCTTTGACATGCTTTGCCTCCTAAACGCAGCTTTGAAACTAAGAACCGTTTGAGAGTCAGAATAACAGATTCCAAAAACCAAAGATGGGAGATCCCAGAAGACATCGTTCCCCGGGAAGACCACTCTCCGGAAAACTACCTGCATTACTCTCCATTAAAGCACAGAGTCTTGCTAGAAAACAACCTCCTCTCTGACCCCAACTCGGACCTGCTTTTTACCCTGCACAACACCACCCCTTTCGGCTTCACCATCACCCGAAAGTCCTCTGGTGATGTTCTTTTTGACACATCGCCGAACACGTCCAATCCCGACACTTTCTTGGTCTTTAAGGACCAGTATATCCAGCTGTCTTCCAGGCTCCCTCTAAAGAGGTCATCTTTATACGGTCTAGGAGAGCACACCAAGAGCACTTTCAAGTTGAAGCCTAAAGACGCATTCACCTTGTGGAATGCTGACCTGGCCAGTGCTAATATTGATGTTAATCTTTACGGTTCTCACCCCTTCTACATCGATGTAAGATCAGCATCGGCTAATGACAAAGTAAAGGCAGGGACTACTCATGGTGTTTTACTGTTTAATAGTAATGGCATGGACATAGTTTATGGAGGTGATAGGATAACTTATAAGGTTATTGGTGGCATTATTGATTTGTACTTTTTCGCTGGGCCCTTGCCGGATATGGTGATAGAGCAGTATACTGAGCTAAGCGGCCGGCCTGCCCCAATGCCATATTGGTCATTCGGTAAGCAGCACTCTCTCTACCTTCCTTGATTTATACTATTTTTCTTTGCAAATCTTACTGGTAACTTAACATGTTGTGGTCTGCAAAATTGCATGATAATTGAATATCAATTCAATAATTGCAGATATGTATGGACCATATTATTTTATATATCTCAGTTTTTGTTGAACAATGTTTGTTCCATGTATAACACGCATCAGTTGTTACAATTCTATGTTTTTTTGAAGATTTAATTGTATAAACATTTCCTTGGGCAGCTATCATGATCTCAGTTCCTGGGCAGCCATGATGAGCTGTTCTTAGTTGCCGGTTTCATTTAGCCATGCTTTTAGATTTGGATTCTTGACAACTCCTTTGGTTTCTTTCCTGTTTTTTGGTACAATGTGAAGGGTTTCATCAATGCCGATACGGTTACAAGAACATTTCTGATGTTGAGGGTGTGGTTGCTGGATATGCAAAAGCTGGTATACCTCTTGAAGTCATGTGGACAGATATTGATTACATGGATGCATACAAGGACTTCACATTTCATCCTACAAATTTTCCCTTGGAAAAAATGAAGAAATTTGTCAATACCGTTCACCAAAATGGTCAGAAATATGTGCTCATCTTGGATCCTGGTATGTTTCAATTTGAAGAAACAAAAGTTCTCTTAACATGAAATCCTTCAACTTTTGTGTATCTTTCTAATTGGCTTTGAGAAGAAAAAACAAGAAAAGAAAAGAAAGGAAGAAAGATATAACGGTTCTGGTAAATTCTTTTAACCTCCAATTTTCTGCAGGCATCAGTGTGAACTCATCATATGAAACTTACATCAGAGGAATGCAGGCTGATATTTTCATTAAACGCAATGGCATTCCATACCTGGGTGAAGTTTGGCCTGGAAAAGTCTATTTTCCTGATTTTGTAAATCCTGCTGGCCTAGAGTTTTGGGTTAATGAGATAAAAATGTTTCGAGAGCTTCTTCCTGTTGATGGTCTCTGGATTGACATGAATGAAATATCAAATTTCATCGATCCCACACCCACCCCATCTTCTACCCTGGACAGCCCACCCTACATGATTAACAATGCTGGTGTTCGTCGGCCGATTAATAATAAAACTATTCCAGCAACATCTCTACACTTTGGTATCATGACAGAGTACAATGTTCATAACCTCTATGGCCTCTTGGAATCAAAAGCCACCAATGCTGGTCTGATCAATTCAACTGGTAAAAGGCCATTCGTACTTTCTAGATCAACTTTTGTTGGCTCTGGAAGGTATACGGCACATTGGACTGGAGACAATGCTGCTACATGGGATGACTTGGCATACACTATACCATCAATTCTGAATTTTGGACTGTTTGGAATTCCAATGGTTGGTGCAGACATATGTGGCTTTTCAGGAAACACAACCGAGGAGCTTTGCCGGCGTTGGATTCAGGTAAATGGTTTCTTGTTATTGGATGTTGCATGGGTGTTTTACTCTCTTTCTGTATTCACTAGATGTTGAATTTTTATTCCAATGCAGCTAGGTGCCTTCTACCCCTTCGCAAGAGATCATTCGTCACTAGGCACAATGCGTCAAGAGCTTTATCTCTGGGATTCTGTTGCAGCAACAGCCAGGAAGGTGCTTGGCCTCCGATATCAGCTGCTTCCATATTTCTACACATTAATGTATGAGGCTCACACTAAAGGGACCCCAATAGCGCGACCTCTTTTCTTTTCGTTTCCTCAAGACATCAAAACTTATGAAGTCAACTCACAGTTTCTTATCGGTAAAGGTGTAATGGTATCACCAGTACTGAAGTCAGGAGCTACTTCAGTCGATGCATATTTTCCAGCAGGAAACTGGTTTGATCTTTTTAACTACTCTAATTCAGTTTCTGTAAGTTCAGGTAAGCACATCAATCTTGCTGCCCCGGCAGATCATATTAATGTTCATGTTCACGAAGGAAACATCTTGGCCTTGCAAGAAGAAGCCATGACGACAAAAGAAGCTCGAAAAACAGCATTCCATCTTTTAGTGGTTCTGAGCAGCAGTGGAAACAGCACAGGGGAATCATTCTTGGATGATGGGGAGAGTGTGGACATGGGAGGGGCGGGCAAGAGTTGGAGTTTGGTGAAATTTTCTGGTGGAATAGTAGGGAATAGAGTAGTAGTTGGATCAAATGTCATTAATGGAGAATTTGCTTTGAGTAAAAAATGGATTATAGAAAAAGTGACATTCTTAGGATTAGAGAAAACTAAAGGGCAGTTTGATGTACTTGAGATATCTGGGCTTTCTCAGCCTCTCGGACAAGAGTTCAACTTGGAGAAGACATTTTAGAATGCAGGAAATGATCACTGCTGTCTGCTAGAAAGTGAAAAAACAATAAGAGACTGTAATTGCCAGTTTGGAGAAATGATAACTATACTTTTACTTAAAAATATTTTAAAATAATTTTAATTTTTAATTTCAACACATCAAAATCAAATATTTTCAAATATATCAAAATCAATCAAACTGCACTCAATCATAATTTCAAACGGCCCAGTCACTAAGTCATCTTGAATGACTCGCAAGTTGACCCAATGAAATAAAATAAGATATTTTTGCACAATGCCATTTCGTTGCTACCACAAGAAGTAAAAAAGGCATCCATAAACCATATTGACATTCTGCCTACCCTTTAAGAATTTGCTAATTAAACGTAGTTGATATTTTCAGGCTAATTTATGAAGCAGTACAAGACAGCTTATGATGAGAAAGAACATGGAAGTCAGAGAAATGAAATCGAATTAATGATGCTAGAATACAATTATCTGAAGATTAAGCGATTGTGTGCATCTGAAAATAATGGTACATGGAAGAACTTGATAACTAGAATCAGCTGTTGAATATTTCGAACAATTAAAAAATTGTAATATCTGTGAACTCCTACAAAAATTCTGCTTTAAAGACACTTCCTTCCGCAATACTTCCATGTTGATAAATAAGCTGTCCATTATTTACCAAAAGACAACCAAGACACCTGGAATACATTCCAGTGATTAGTAACCAGAAAAACTTTTTCATGCACAAAAATCTGATCCAGAAAATCATTCATTGCAAGTAGGAGATGGAAAATCCAAGTAATCTGGTGGTTTTTCTATGTACATAGTAACTTGTCTTTCTTTTTTTTCTGAAGGCTGAAAAACAAAACATGTGGTGGATGAAAGAATTTGACAACACAGAATAGAGAAGTACCTCAAATATATGCTACAAGGTAGGTGTATAGGTTGATAACTGGTCCTATCATCCCATATCTTCCATAAATATCTCGTTACTATGAGCAACCAATTTGATCCTTGAAGACGACATTTTTCAGCCAGCTTCAGACCCAAATCTTTGTAGGAAGAACTCATCAAGTTGTCCCCAGTTAAGGGTACCAGATTCACTCGAGCTACCAGAAGGTAATGATCTAATGCATCCAAGGATAAGTGTAATATCCCGGTGAAGCCTGATATATGGTACACATACAAAAACAACTTGACCTCCAGAAAATGAATTTCCATGCAGAAGCAGGCAAAACAGAAAAACAGTTGTGGATGCTCTTGTAAGATAATAAAAAGCAGTACCTGCCCTTTGCTTGTGAACTGCTGATCTCAAACCGTGAAAATGCTTCTGAAGTTTCTTTATGCAAGTCTCTAACCACTTGCCTGCAAAAATCATTGCAATGCAGGGATAAGCGTTTCCAACAAAACAAAAGGGAAAAAAACTGCTGGGTTTTTGAGATTTTGCTCTGTTTTCATGAGAATACATTTTTCATCAAGAAATATGGTTCTGGATACCATCAAAGTATTTAACATCAATAATTTTTTTAGAAAATAAGTTGGACTAAACACACCGAATGCATTTCATTCAAGGAAGGACAATTTATTTGTTTAGACCTGGCCACAGAGTGATGCCAATATTGGTTCAAGAAGATTATTAGATAGAAAGAATCCTGAAAATTTTGGGTAACTCTTGCACAAATTATTTCGACTGAGCAGTTTTTCCATTACAAGATTGCAACAACAATTTTCATATGCAACATGCCAAGAAACATTTTTGTCCATTTAAAATACAGCATATGTTAATTCAACACCAGCTAAACTGCTTAGCAAATTACAATTTTATAGCTAAGCTGCCAGCCACTGCACTGAATTGAGTAATCTAACTGTACTCGCTAGTTATTGCTGGAAATGCTAACAAAAAACTTCAAAATAACCTGTTTTAAGTCAAAAAAATAAAATAAAAAACACAGGGTTAGACAACCAAATATGCCTCAATATTCACTTCACGCCATTTTACTTCAGGATTTTTGTCATCATGACTATGCATTACACAACCATGAGATCAAAGTCATACTCTACATTTTGTAGCATGGAACAGCAAAGTATATGCTGATATTGCAGCAAGCAACTGAGTATTATTCACCAAGCTAAGTTTAGAACTCACCTGAAAATCGCTTGAATATCCGCCTCATGTAAAGTTCTAGACAAGATACGTTGTAGATAGTTAACCTCCTGCAAAAGTTGAACAGCTAATCAGGTCCAATTCTCCAAGGATAATTTTGGTTTAACAACCATAAGGAAAGAAACCACCTCCCAAATCCTAACATTATAGTGATTATAACAGCTAATTGAGTTCATACATTTAGCAAGAATTTTCTAGATTAAGTTCTTAATCTAAGACAGCAAAGACAAAGTTTATGTCATGAGTGGAATCAGATTGAGGACTGTTAACATGCTGTAGATTTTCACCAAACAACTGTATGCAATGAAAAGACATCTGCACATCAACCACAATAACATATGGCCATGTCAGCCCACTCTGAAGTTACCTTCACAATTTCTTTAGCAATCAAACTAGGCTTTGAATCAGTATCTACGGGTCTATTCCAGCTCTCAACAACTGGAGGCAATTTACATAGATGATACAACACCCTTTCCCTCATTATCTGAACCAGCTTTGTAAGTATCTCCTCTTGATGAACCTTATAATCCTGAGTTAAAAAATAAAACCATGTAAAATTTAAAACTAAACAACATAAAAGTCTGTTCATCCACAGACAAAACCAGCTCCAAACTACAAGAAATCCCACAAACAAACAGGCATTGAAAGAGAAGTTCCACGCATTGTATGCATTGTCATGCATGCCATCAATCAGTAGCAAGAGAGCTCAGAAAATTAAATAGAAGTTGCACACATCACAATATTAGCATGAGAAGCAGCTTAAACAGCTACACACCTGTGCTACTCGATCAATCTCTGACAATAGTAATGCTTTCCGTGCTTCAGGTACTTTAAGGAAAAGAACTCGCCTGATTTCTTAGCCCAGACAGCAAGCAAAAAGAAACTCAGTAATGCCAGAAAATGAAGAGCTAGCAAATAAGAGCAGCAAGACAATTGTCTTAAGCAGTGCACTTAACAATTTGAAACAAGAACACTCATTAAATGTATATCAACCTACCAGGAATAATAGCATATACAAAACTGATGACTTGACTAGCAAGGGCCAAGTGCTTCGATGTAATAGATTTCAAACCTGACACCTTCAGCATTGCAAAGACCAAAGTTATTAATTAAATGAACAACTGAGCTTGCTTCAACTGTTATAAATAAAAGAGCAAAGAAAATAATTTGAAAATAAGGCAAGCAAAAAGAGAGAATAAAATGTGCATGATATATCAGTTTGTCGGCAGGAAGAAAGATAGATAAAGAAAACATTCAGGGTGTGATGTTGGTGTTTGGAGACTTTGGAGGCTAAAATTGGGATAACCCACAGACCAAATATCATAACTGCATGCAAGACAAGAATGGTTCCCTTTTATGATATGTTAACCAGAAAATCTAAACCTTTTTTGGACTTTAGTAGAATGTTAAAATACAAAACTTTGGAGAAAGCAAATGTTAATGATTAGAAACTTGTACCTGCATGGCACCAGCTCCGAGAATAAGTTGACATGTCCTTGTATTGAAGAATTTTAAGATCTCCACTACGCGATGAACAACTTCTGAAGATAGTGTTGGGAAATAATTATTCATATCCATGTATTCTGACAACATCTTCAGCAATATTAAGCCACTGGGAAAGAATAAACACACACGGCATCAGCGATTGTTCACTTCAGAAAGTATTTTGATTGCTGAAAATTAAAAATAGTTTGCAAAATGAAAATAACAAAACACAACAAGGAATTCTTAGATTATAATCTGTCAAACATACAAGAGAAAGTAAAGTTTCATCAAGCAGGGGAGTGCTAAGCCACACTGGCAATAACTAATGACATTAACTACAGAAAGAAAGTCAAGATTTAAATGAAATAAAGAAAATGTTGTTAATGAACTCACAGACAACTACATGCAAAAAAACTGATATAAAAAGGTAAACAAAGAAAACTAACCAGTTTACCATGTGATAACCAACACCTCCACAAGAAAGTGTTTGAGAAGTGGATTTCCCGCGCTCCTTTACCTTATGGTTGTTACGCTGAGCTGAAGATGTTGCAGTCATGACTTTATTACTTTCAGTTGGCTCAGTTGAGGGAGTCAATTTTTTTTGCACAGAATTTTGCAAAGACACCTCTGTAGAGTTCATTCTAACTAGTTTTTGTGCAGCATTTTGTGCTTCATTGTCAATCACAAGTGAACCATCATTGCTTGTGCCCACTTCACCATAGCTTGTTGTCACCTCAACTTGAGTATCATTTAGAGCCTCAGAGATCAATGGTTCAGAATAAAACAATGATACTACAATAGCCTGAAATTCATCAGGGACATCTACTTCCACCCATGTCTCCTGATCAAGCACTGCCTTAATTTTTGTCATCTACATCCATCAATGTAAAGGTTAGCCAGATGAGAAACTGAAAATGTCTTAAAAAACAAACTAAATAAAGGGGAAAGTGGAAAAGGAAACTAACTCGCATTTCATGTTGGAAATCAACAAAACCCTTGGCCTGTGTTTGCATTGTTCCTCGAATACTATACCCCAATCTTCCACCAATCTGTTTAAGTCAGCATACAAATAGCATCACAGACATGAACAGAAAGTTTTTTTCATGATACAGAAAACTATATAGAACCTTTTCAGTGGCAGTTATAAACTCTTGGGTGATGTTGTATATGCTTAAAAATTCCACAAATCTCAGCTTAGGATGAAGAACAGCACGGACCCCAAGGAGCTTCGCCCATCTTCCATGAGCAGCATCACAAGCAGCAAAGACAGCTTCTGTGTTCTCTCTCAATACATCAGCCCTGTCAAAGATCACAATTTGTTCAGAAAACTACACCAGTTGAACCAAGTTTTAATGTAAATCAGACATGAATCAACACCATTAATTTGCAGATGCAAACTGGAAAACCCAACTGAAGGTTCAAAATCACCTTCTTTGCGGGTCTTATTTTTGCAGGAATTGTTCTGACATAAATTGGCTAGATGGGATCTGAAGCTGGTAAAAAAACCAGCCTATAAGAAAGATGAGACAGGCTGGCAGTGACTAATTAACATCAAGGGCAACTTAAAAAATCCTCATCACAACAGAGCTTCTGATCATGATCAGCAATTTGGAGATTACCTCCAAACATGATAGCGTTCTTACCTTCTTATAGTACACTAATATCAGATAATCTCTCTCTTTTTTTTTCCTTATAAGAACACTAAACAGGAAGTTACTTGATGCTCAGTTCAGTTCAAGTTGTGAAAGAGGGATACCAAGTACATGCAGGCTCAATTATACTGTTCCAAAATTGACCAGGGTGAAGAAAAAGCATAACTAGTCCTGTTAAAATCTCTTTGGTTTTTATTATATAGAATTTCATAACAGATTTTAAATCTTCTCTTTGCCAAGCAATTATTCTTTAACTAAAACAAAGAAGTGGATTGCACCTTTTATTATTAGTAGCAATAAACAAATAGCACAAAAAAAAAACTGCAATGGAACACGGGTCCTTGAATAAAAACAACCCACAAAATTTCACAAACATAAATAGTAACTATAACAAATTTGGTCACAGGAAAAATATCATGAAAGCACTAATAAAATAAATAACCATAGAGTTGTACAAACTTATAATCCCAGCCATTATTAATGTTGTGTAGTGATTTCTGCTATGCAATTTTTTTTTTATATGGTGTGTACTCTTACATAAAAGGTAAACATCATGCAAGTAACATTTTAAAACTATCACAACAAAGGGATCGGAGTTCACCTAAAATTTCTTGAAATATTTGAGGGGCTTGCTGCATCATTTGATTTCAAGTGAGATGATGTAAGCTTGGAAGTACTTCTCTGTGGAGAAAAGGGGAGAAGTGAACTGCCTTGGCTACCACTCTCATAAGCTGTTTCAGCAGTAGCTGCATCAGCTGCAATTGCAGCAGCAACTGAATCAGCGGCATAGTGTCCATCAACACTGCACATAATCAACTCAATTGCTTTTTTCACTTCAGCAGCCTGCACTAAGTGTGCCTGCATTTACTAAAATGAAAACGGATCATATTATTTGTTACTTAAATGGCATATAATGAAGAAAACTAAAGACTTGAATCAAGCAATCAAATCATTTCTATGATAATCAAGCAGTCAAAAATCAAGGTCATGTCCACCGAAGCATACTAACAAATCAGCAACCCAAGTTTAGGAGTCTTGTAAACCACAAATTCTCTTGATCAAGGCTTAATTTAGCAACTATACCCCCATTCAAAATAAAAAATGGATTTTGGTGGCAACAATCCACCTTCATTACATTCAGGCTTCAGCTGTCCAGTATATCTGAGTTAAAGGAAAAATCAAAGCACGTCCAGTACATCATCAAGAAGCTTACAAAACTGCGTCCAGGAAAAATACTTGTGAATTATACATTACCTGTACAATGTTGAAAATAGCACTTAAAAGCAGCACAAAGTTTTCAGATGACAAGCTCCTTAACTTGCTCGCTAGTGATAAACCTCCACCTGAGTCACCCACACGTGTAAGAAAAGGAGAGAAAAAGGAGCAGAAACTCATAACAAGTTGCTTATCTCCAATAAAAAAATCATCTTAAAGAAAATAGACATGTACTTGCAAATTAATGAGCTCGAAAAAATTTAAAAAAATTTTGTAGTTTGTACTCACCATCTGTATCAGCTGTTCGCTCTGCAGATGTTCGCTCTGACTCCAGAGATTGGACCAAAAAGGCAGGAAGCAGCTCGGCAACTGCATTCTTAATAGTTGTTTTCATACTGGCTGTAAGAGTATCTCGGTATATTCTCAACACAGAGGGGAGCTTGGCCTGATACCAATCAATGAAACATTGAGTTCAGTGCTAGAGTAAACAGAATCAATTGGTTTACCATAATCAGCACTGATAAGCACAAATTGTAGTCCTAATAACAAATTAGCAACTAAGAGCAGCAACATCTTACAGTGCTGCAGGATGGGACCTTCACCTACAGTCCCTAACCAGGATCCTACTTCAGAGTGACCGTAACTGGGAAGGGATCTTATTGGAAACAAGTTCAATCAGAAATTTATCCTACCAACACTGGAAAAAATATTTGAATTCTGATATTTAAACTTAGGAGCTCACATCATCCAGACTCTTATTTCAGTTAAGTCAAACTTTTCTATCAGCATGAATGACTTAAATTTTACTCATGTTGGATAATTCACATAAATTCCTATAACAAGAACTAAGATATGGCATCAAAGAGTATACATCAGCAGCAAGAGTAAAATTATACAAATATTTAAGAACAAACAACAACAGAAGTTGTAATGAAGGCAAATTTTCATGAAAAAGTACTAGACGCAACACTCACAGCTCTAAGCAACCCAACAATGAGAGGGAGAAGACGATCTCGAAAATTGGAGGTCTCATCATCATCCAACTTAACCTGCTAAACATGATCCATTCCAAAGAACAGCAGATATTAGTCATATAAGTTCAATAAAGAAGACAAACAAAAGTACAAATACAAGTCATTAAAAAGTCCTTGAAAGTTAGTTAGAAAAATCATATTATGCAAAAACACAAGCATCATGAAGATGAGGTACAATTAATACAAGTTAAGGGAAAAACCAACAACAGCCACTCATTCCAACTATATACGATGAGGTACAATTAATACAAGTTAAGGGAAAAACCAACAACAGCCACTCATTCCAACTTTATACGCTTGATAGTACATGTTGTATTAAATGGTACAATTAATACAAGTTAAGGGAAAAACCAACAACAGCCACTCATTCCAACTTTATACGCTTGATAGTACACGTTGTATTAAATGGTACAATAAATACAAGTAAAGGGAAAACCCACCACCAGCCACTCATTCCAACTTTATACGCTTGATAGTACATGTTGTATTAAATGTCTTGGATGACATGAAATTCAAAGATGCATTCTTGTGTATAAATATAACCATACTAGAGTACCCAAAAAAGCAACATGTTCTTTGTCAAAACAAGAAAATGGACAAGTGAAATTAAGCTTACTTCTTCATCTTTTCCATTCATAAATGGAATCCCTGGTTTTTGCTTTGGATAAAAGAAGCAAATCTTTATCCCTAGCAACATGTATTGAAGCTTGCATAAATTCCGCTAACAGAATGCTACAAAAACAAATGTAATAAGTTACAAAAGAAAAACAAAATGGTATACATTTCCTCTTAGAATTAAATTATATGACATTTTGTATTGCATTTTACACAACAACCAATAAATTTATCACTAAGACCTACTTGAAATGATAACTGAAGAAATTGCAAATACAAATAAAAGAATAAGGCATCATCCACAAAGCACTAGGACCAACCAATCTCATCAAATGTAAGTTAAGTCAACCCATATATAGAAGTCCAAGCAAACTAGAAAACCAAGCTTATCCAACAGCAATTGTTGTTAATTCACCTCCTCCCTCTTAACACTGCCCATCCTTTCAGGAAACCTCATCAGGAAACTCAAACTAACTCAGTCATAAGCTTTCTCAGAGTTCAACTTAAGAATCACCCCTTCCACATCTAGCCGTAACATTCCCCACTACCAAATATGTCCCCAAAACCATATCTACAAGTAAAATACGGATCAAGGGAACTTCCTGCATACACCTTCATCAGAAGAAATTCTAAAACTCCCCCAATATTTTTTCGCATCAAGCACGCAACAGCACATCACCTCATATGGTAAAAAATTTCCCATGATCAATATTGCAACTCAAACAAAATGAAAAGTATAAAGAACTAAATAACACAACCAATGCAAATGGAAGTTCAAGTTCAAATTGGCAAATAACGCGGACATTTTTTTGAAGAAAAAAAAAAGATACCTGTTTATGGAATCTATTGCAGCAGCTACATTATCCTGTAGGTGACGAAAACAATGTAGACCAGTCAGCTCATCTCCATTCTATCAAAGATAAAGAATGCACAAGATTTAGGTCAAAAGAATAAGCATTTACCACAATCAAAACTTCTAATTACACCAGAATTCAAAATATACCAACAACTGCTGCAAATCATCAGTAACATCCAATGCTCCGGTACAATCTGCAGATGCAACAAGCTGTATACCACCAAAAAAAGTGTAAGAAAATCAACTTGCATTACAAATCATCAAGAAAACCACAACCTAAACCCCAAGCGCAACACTCATATAACATAATTTTCCTAAAACGCTTATTTATGAATAAAACCATCACTCCCTCTCAAATATCCAATATAACACAATTAAACGCATGCCCAAGAAACAAGCCAAAACAAACAAAATGGCAATGCTAATTACAAATTTAAGCGCAACGGAGCCTGTGCAACTAACATAATTTAGCTGAAAACAACAACTAAGCATATGTGCTAACAAATTCCAATAAAAGGACATGCAAAAAAATTTACCAATTTAAGAGTGGAAAGAGCCTGATTAACATACAAAATAATGCTCAACTTATTTTGCAAAGCAACCAAATTCCCTCTACTAACATTCAACTCATGAATCTCCATCGCTGACTCAACCAAATTCTTATCCAAAACCCTAATAGTTTCCTTCAACTCCCTAATCCTCTCACACCCCTCCACAATCTTCCCATTCAAATCCTCCAACTGCCCTTGCGCCTCGAAAAACGAATTCGACCGCAACGAAATCTCCTTCACCAAATGCACCTCCACCACGTCCAAATACTGAGTCAACTTCTCCTGCAACAACAAATTCGTCACCCCATTCGTAAACGGACACGCCGCATGAAACGTGGGCCCATCTTCCAATGCAAAATCCTCTTTAAAATACTGCGACGGAACTTCCCTCAAACACGCAACAAGCGCCTCGCCTTGCCCTACAGTATCCAAATCCAAGTCCAAATTGGATTCCTGCTCGTTGTTTTTGGTATGGTTTTTGATGTCTTCGAAACGAGAGTGGGTGTCGGAGATGGAGGACAAGTAAGGGAGGATATCGGATCGGGAGATATCGGGTTGCAGGCGTTTGGTGATGACGGGAGTGAAATCTGGAGGAGCAACGGACCACCAGCCGATCCAGGCGGAGGGATCGGAGGAGGATTTGAAGGAGTGAGGGTTGTTGAGGACGGAAGAGAGGTTTTGGATGGTATTGGAATTGTTGGGTTGCCTTCCTGACAGGGAAGAAGGAAGAGAATACATTGCTCTGCTCTGCTCTGTGTTTAGGATTAGGTGGATCTGAGTGTTTTATTTTCCATGGGAATTGGGATTGAATTCCAGCGTTGAAATTCAGTGTTGGGAATTGGACTGCATGGAATGGGATTTATAGAGTGGACTGGAGGGAGAATGTGAGTGAGAGTGATTGATTGGGTCAGTCAATGTTACGGTCTGCTTGGCCAGCGATCCAACCATAGTTTTAAAATCTTTTTATTTTTGAATTGTTTAAATTAAATAATAATAATAATAATAATAATAAATATGATACTGGATCCAAACTACAAGACAAAGCCTAGAAAACAACGCTTAAGCCATGGGCACCAAGTTCACGTGCTTGTGCTTGGATCCAGGCATGGTGATTGAGCCAACTGGCATGGTTTTGGGCTCATAACCTGGCCTGAATTCATCGACCTTCCAAGATTTAGACCGACATTAAAAAGGGTTTTGGATCAATAAAGATTTATTTAAAAATACTGGTAAATCTGGGTTTATCAGTTTCAGATAATATTTTGGATTTAAAGATCCTCATCTTAGCCATGAGAATTCAAATTATTCTCTTGACTAACTAAGCTGTGATGATATCAATATATAACATCGCATCGATTAATTAAGAGTTGAAAGTTTAAGAAATTGTAAGTTTCCCATATCATGAGGTTTTTTAATTAAGAATTGTATTTTTAGAACAAAATATATAGTAGAATTTTAAATCCATAGCAACACTTACCTTAAAAGACGGTCGGGTATGAATCCATATGATAGTGAGTTTCGGGCATGAATCCATGGTGCTTCTGCCATGCAACTTCTACGATGCACACCTTGCGTTTTAAGTGTAGTTTGGATTTATTCTTGATAATACATGAAAAGCCGGTTGCACAGCATGAATCTCTTGCTATCATATGGAACCTACATATAGTTGAACTGGGACGTCTGCTACTGAATCTTCAGTATAGTAGATTATCATACTCGTTCCTTAACCACTTCCTTCCTTCCTTGAAAGATATAGCAAGATTTGATTCGGTAGTCCACCACTAGATGATTTGCTCTGTTTTTTTCTGAAAAAAGAAACTAATATGTGTAAGAACATATTCAACCAGCTTCATTGCCTATGAATACCAGCTGTGCTAATTCTTTGATATTGTCAGCTTCATCCAACATTGATCTCTCTCATGAGCAACGATAATTGTTCTTCGTGGCTCCCATCCTCCCACTGCTAGTTAGCTCATCTACTGACAATCATTTGTATATTGTACACTTAGCAAAGTTACAAGATGCGATCTGACGGGTTGACTTGAGGCTTAGCCCGAGTTAAGTCAAGAAAAACACTTATATTGCCTCGGGTTGATCCACGATTCGGGCCTTGGACTGGGTGGTCGAATCGGTCTTATGACTATGTATTCAATAAGCTCATCAGGACGAGCTCTCACGCCTGATGTGAGGATTGGTCCAATCCATGTGAGGTATTGTCTGCTTTAATTACGTTGACTCACAGTTTTGGAACACACAAGATGTGTCACGAGTTAGAAACTTTGACTATAAATTCAGTACACATCTGATATGGGATTGTGATAACACCTAGCATAATTGAGTTTTGATATCCTGGAACCTTTTAAATATCCGTCATTGCTGCAGGTCTGTCTTCCACAGCTACAATATCTCGGAATAGCAGAAGCTCCTCGGTCAATGGAAACTTTTGGGCAGATTGTTAAGCCAAGTGCACTGAAAGGAGACCATGGTCCCTTATCCTGAGGAATTGTCGCTAGAAGAGTTGCAGACCCTTGTCTGCTTCAGTCCTGCATCAGGTGTTAAATGTGCAACTGTTCCAATATGACTACATTGACATTGACTACTGCAGCAATTGGTGCCGAATCAGAGGTAAGTCTTGCACTTGTTTTACTTTGCTATAGGCTTATCTCTTTCTCACCTGGTGTTTGTTTCTTGTTTTGGTCAATAACAAGATTTACCAAGCGTAGTCTTCAATTGCTTTACAGACACCTAACTGGTTGAGGAATTAAGCAATAGCTGCTCCCAACGTACTGGCACTGACAAAATGTGGACTCAAAATGATGAACAGGAAACCCTATCTAGCACAGAAAAAGAAGAAGTAGAAAAGGCAATATATTCCTAATATTTATTTGATCAATTCCAGATGTAGCAAGACATTCCTCAAGGCAGTGCTCAGGAGGGGACAGAGCACCGAGATAAGGAAACCGACAATCAGGAGAACTGAGGAGAGATTATTCAAGAAAATCATCATCACGAACCTGAGGGAACCCTTCAAAAGACTCCTGAAGAATTTTTGCAAGGAACTTCTGCTCTGGCTGTCACTGCCCATGTAATGCACCCAGGCAACCAAGAAGAAATATCGAAGGAAACTGTCCCTTAGCCTGTAGTTATGGCTGAAACAAACCTTCGCTTAAGCCATGCGACTATATGAAGCAGAAAAAGCCTACAGAAGCTCAGGTAGAGCAATGAGTGAGTTCCTCCTCACAGACGACTTCTAATGCCCAAATCTCTAAAGTAAAGTGAGTTGCTTAATATGAAAGCTGAGGATCATGTGGATGCTTAAGAATTTGAGAAACTTCAGGGCTTGTCGATGAAAGTCAATTCTGTTGGGACGGGTCTCACTATCAGGTCTCGAGCTGATGCTGCGGATATCGCCAATTGGGTTAAATTCTATGGCAGGCACATGCTGGACATTCGCAAGAAGAAAACTGAACTCGCAAAGCAGGTTGAGGAAAAAGAAAAGGTGAAAGCAGATTTGCAAAGGGTGGTCCTAGATGAACGTGGATCATTAGAAGTTGAGATTTCTACAACCACTTCTGAAATCTATGCTTTGGAAAAAAAAAATATTCAGGATCTTCAACTGCAATTGCAGAACAGGAAAAAAATATGCATAAGCACACTAACTGCTGCTCTCTCTAATGTCTCAGACCAATAATGAATACTTGTTCTGGCACTGCAATGAATCAGTAGCATATTAAATGACAGGTATGGGGAATAGTGAAAGTCCAGACCTCCTCTTGTCCACTTGTTAAAATCCTTGCGCAATATGTCGACTGCTTTAAGATCAGAGATATCATACAGTTTGTATCTCACTGCAAAAGCAAGAGTTTAGCTCAAAGATTAGAGAACAATCTGCATGTACACAAGCTTTGAATTGCAGCAAACTTTGTATAAAAAACAGAAGTTCCAGACCAAAAGAGACTCACTTAACTGGTAAAAACCATTGGATCCAAAGCGACCAGCACCATTGAGTAACAAAGTAGCTATGTACTTGTCTTTCGTTGTGCAACGAGGACTAGTAAGATTTCCAGTGTCCATTAGGATGCCAGCTAACTGATCGAAAATCAACCAGATTAAGAAGAGAAATTTGGTTCCAAATCAAGATTGAATTGAAACGCTTGTATGTTTGTCCAAGTCATAACTTTTGTCCACCAGAAAGTAAAGAAAATAAATGGAATTGAAAAGAACAGGAAAGTATTGTCCACGAAGTTGATTAAATTCAACTCATATATGTGAAGAAACCAAAAGAGAAATTTGAGAAATATATAAAGAAAATGGTATAATTAGTAGATCATGATTGAACAGGAAAACAAAAGAAGCTAACGATATGATATGTTTGTTTCTCAAAAAATGATTTTCAAAAATCACTTTCCAAACTTTTTTATATTTATTTGTCATTAAAATAATTAATCAATGAAAAATACTTTTCAATTAAAAATTTTTTTGGTATGGTTTCCACGAAAACATTTTCTTGGAAAATTTGGGTGAAAAACACTTTCCGGAAGTTGTAAAAATATAGAAATGTTACATTATTTAATGATTATATCAAAGTTGGTCCTCAAACTTTTGATTTCTATATGTATTTTATTTTGAATATTTATTATTTAATTTCATCTCTTAAAATTTAATTTTTATATTAACTTTGATTCTCATTTTTATAATTGTTATTTGCTTTTTTCTTATTATTTTTTTTATTGAAATTTTTTATTTATCAAATTCGATCCTCATTCTTTTGATTATTACTTATTTTGTTTAAAATAATTTATGAAATATTAATATTATTATCAATTTCTTCATCTTTTATTTTTTTTTATTTTTAGATTTGAACTCTATTATTTTAATTATTATTTATTTTATTTGATATAATTTATAAAATTATTTTTTTTTAATTTTATTTATATTTAACTTTTTAATTTTTAAGATTTGTTTCTTGTTATTTTAATAAACTTCAGAAAAATAAAGATTAATAAGTTATTTTCCAACTTATTTTTCATGATATAATCAAATATTCAAAAATATTTTTCAATTTATTTTTAATTATACTATCAAATATCAAAAAATAATTTATTTTTTTGAAATTTATTTATTTTTTAAATTATTTTTTAATAAACAAATAAAAGAAAATGAAATTATCTGGGACTAGAAGCAGTAGGTACCATTAGTCTGCTGAATCCTATCCTAGCCAATAGCTCAGGTGAAGTCAAGAACAACTTGTTAGCAATAAGGGTACAGCATGAGCAGTCATGCACAGACGCAATAGCTTATTCAAACACTTGTTGAGAGTGATAACTGTTAGATGGTCTCAAGATATGTAGAAAATGATTTTCCTTACATATTATTTGTTTACAATGTACATCTATATATTGGAGATTTGTTTGGCTGTTTGACTGTTACATGAAGTTATAACCAACATTAAAGACTATAATTGCAAAGAATCAAAACTCATCTTTAGTTACACAAATAATTTTGACCAAATACACAAAATCTCTTTAATATCCTCCCTCAAACTTAGCAGACCTGCACAAATAAATTTGTAAGCAAAAAAACCAGGACGATGCTTATGAAGAGGCTTAATAAGAAAATTTACAAGTTGATCTATTAAATGGATAAAGTAAATATGATGGCTTTCAAATATGATTTTTTCATAAATAAAATAATAATTAAATTTAATATATTTAATGCAAGCATGAAATATCATATTAGAAGCAATGTAGTTTGCATTGAGGTTATTATAATGCAAGAGAATGAGAATCTGAATTTAAGCACCAGGTTTATATAGCCAGTAGACTAATTAAATAGACTCTGCACTAGGATGGAAAAGAAAGCAAAACTCAAACTTGACATTCGAAGAAGCAATGACAAACTTAAATTATTGGGTTGATATAGTTGTTTAATATAATATCAAAATATTAATAATTAAGTGGTTATATGTTTAAATTTTATTATTTTTATTTATTTAATAAAAATTAAGTATGAAATAATATGAGCCTGTTTAAATTTTAAATTTAAAGAATCTTTATTATAGAAGGTGTCAAAAAATTATTTCAACTCAATAATTTAAGTTTTTAGATAAAATTCAAGATATGATTTATATCATTTTATAATGCATCTACTGAAATAAAAACTCTTTAGGTTTGAAATTTATCTAAATTATTTTGTGTTTAATTTTATAATAAATAAATAAAAATGATAATATTCTAATAAAGATAATAAGATTCAATCTTCAAATGTGAATTGGAGTGGAAGACAAGAAGAAATATAGTAGAAACAAAGACTTGAAAGTTTACTAGAAAAGAAAACAAGTTCTCATATTGTATGAAACTGACGCAGTCAGATTCGGTACTCATCAGTCATCTCCGCAACAAAAAGCAATGCAAATGCATAGTTTCCCGCATCATACCTGACCAAGAGTAACATTCTCAACCCAAAGATACACAGATTCACCCTGTTAAACTGAAAGAAAGGCATGTTAGCCATTTCATTTTATGAAAACCTTGGAAAGAAGAGAAATGTCAAGAAATTAACCCCCGAGCTCACAAAATGCGCTTTTCTGCATTTGAACACTTCAACGACCGCTTCCTTTAGTGTCTGTTCAAGAGAAGGAAGAGAAATAATTATCTTTCTTATTTACCAATGGCCGTTATAATAATAATAACAATAATAACAATAATAATAATAAAGCTTTTCCAAAGAATCACTACCACTTGTCTTGTTTGGAGCTTGTGTCCATTCCGTAGATCTAACTTGAGATACCCAAACAGATCATAATATGAAAGATCAATCTGCTCAATGTAACCAGCCAGTCAACTAAAAGCTTGATTCTGCAGTACTAGAGGATAATATTGAAGAATGGGAAAATGAGGAAACATATATTTAATTAAGCAATGTAATCGACACAAAGAATACCTCATCTACAAGGATTAAGGATGACTCATCAAAATGACATGAATCCAGCAAACATTTTAGTTCTGCATGAGAACTTAGGTCTTCCCTCTTCATATTAATGATAGGTACAGTGCAGAACTCGTCACTTTCGAGTGTTTCGTTCAAGTAGAAAGCATACATGATGGTTGAAGCTAAGGATCCAACATCTATAAACAAAAGAAAACGAAAGTTGGATTGTAATCGTAATGACATGCTCTTTACAATAGCTTAGAATTGTCCAAACCCGAGCTTCAAGCAATTAGAAGGAAGAGATCAAGTTAACTCAAAGATCTCCGTGTATGCAGAAGAATAGTGCATAATCTTAAAAGCCAATGACAAGTAAAAGACAGGGCTCTGGGAGAAAAAAGGTCAAGAATTGAAGAGGTTAATAAAGATTGTCTTCAGAGTAGAACAAAGGAAATTACCTGAAACATCCTGGCCAATTACAGCATGCAAGAATTTTCCCGGAACACCACCACTCACATCATTCTTTCTAGCTTTCAAGTATAAATTTAGCCTCATAGTGCTGTCACATGATTCCAAAATTTCAAATTGTGGGGAATATCCATTATAAAATGATGCGGCTGACTGAGGAGGCGGAATCTTTGACAGGTTCGATTTCCTATATTTCAGAACAAATCATTTTTCAACTATAGGTCTTGCTAGGACAGGAACACTTTGGTGTGCTTCAGTTGTTTCAAAGGTATCGGGACTGGATGCTTTCACTACATCATTTGTACCGCCTGAATCAACGCTGGAATCAAATTGAGAACTTTGGAATTCGAAAGTGGTTGATGTAGGAATCTTCCACAATGTCCCAAATGCAGTCTGTTCGAAGGGTTCAAGAATGTCTGAGACAGAATCCTTTATTGGCAAGTCCTTGGACGTTCCAGAGATATCTGAAAAAAATTTACTTCTCAAATCTCCAATATCTGATGTTGAACGAGAAATTCTCGGCTGCCACTTTCATTACCTCTTAACAGACAAGCAAAGAATGGATGCTCTTGGCCACGATTGTACGAATCCTGCCAGCCAAAAGAAAAGGGACAATATTGTATCATATAAAAATATGTTTGTATCCAATTACTCTCATCATTTTGGCCATCATCGTCACTGTCTTGATGCCTGTTACACTCCAATAACAGTAACACCATAGGAAATTTTCTCTATGCAAGGAGGTTTGTTCAAAGAACAGGCAGACTATTAAAAATAAACTGATTTCTAGAAATTAGTTGAAACTGTTAATTGAAAATAGATTGACTAGTAAAAACAGAGCAATTGACTAGAATAAGTTGAATTAGTTGATAGGTTTAGAAACAGTCGATCGATTCAATTGACATAATATAATTTATGTTCAGATTAAGATTTTTTGTATTAGTTTAAGTTTTTAATTGTCTAGAATTTTATAACTATATAAAAAAAATTATTCAAGATTATTAAGCAACATAAAAAAAAACAATAAATAAAAAAGTTCTAAGAGTAACACTTAATAAAAATATATTTTTTTTCGATCTTGAGTTTTTAACTTTATTTTTGTTTTTTGTTTTTATACCACAATTAATTTTTCCTTCAACACAGGCTGCTGAATTGAGAGAGGATGTGCATCAACTATCGAACCAAAAAGAACTTTGTATGACAAGGACATTACAGAGGGGGAGAGAAATCATGTTTCAGATGTTGCCTCGGCAACTTGATCTTGATCCTCTTGTAGCTACTTCATTCTGTTAGTTTGGTTGCCATTAATGTGCAATAACCATTGACTATTATAGCTGGAGTTGTACCAACTATGTGCACTCATCCAAGATGTCAAAGGTTGGCAACCATAATTGTTGAATGAGCTAGAGTTGGTGGCAACAAACCAAGAATAGCCTCCATGAATGCCTATAAATAGAGGCATATGTAAGAGAGCAAAGAGAGAAGAAAAAGAGCCAAAGATGTGAGAAATATAGGAGAGAGTGAGCTGTCATTCAGCACTAAAAAGAGAGAAATAGAGTGAGGTTGAGAGTTGCTCAAAGAGGGGATGATTCCTCCTCCTTTATTGTTGTAAATCTTATTCTCTCCCTACATAATGCAATGGTTCTCCCGTGGATGTAGGTGATTTTGCCGAACCACGTTAAATATTGTGTCAGTATGCTTGGCCTCCTATTAGCAAATATCAGTACATCACCGGTCGGAATTCCTAACAATTGGTATCAGAGCACATGGTTCAAAGTGGTGTTTGATTTTGCTCAAAAATGAAAGCTGTCAAAATTGTGTTTTGATCATACCACTATGTAGAGGAGGAAGAGACGAAGCCACTGGTGAAAACCGCGTCGAAATCGAAAGTCGGAAACCGCCGCACGTGCTGGCGAGGGTGACTGTCCATGTCATCAGCCACGTCAGCAGTTCTGCACAGTCATCAGTCACGTCACCTGACATATCAGCACTCCGACCAGTCAACCGAACACGTCAGCGGACACGTCAGCTCTGCCATGTCAGCACCAGTCATTAGCCACGTCATCATTGTGGGACCCACTACCACGTCACCAGCCGCGAGCCGAGGGACAGGATTCTATGTGGCGGAGTCTACGTGCAACCGGTTCTGAGATTGAATCTGGGCCGTTTATCAAGCCAGAATTGTTTTGATCAAATCTTAGCCGTCTGAAGTGCGATTTGGACGATTTCAGACTTGTTTCCAGCTAATTTGATCATTTCGGATGCAATGGTACGGTCCGATTGTTGAGATTGAGATCAGAAATGGCAGTGATGAATTATTAAAGAGAGATTGCCCGATCAAGAGGCATCTGATGATCATCATGGTGGTCGATGGAGATGAAGAAGAAGAAATCACATATGTTTGCCTAATTACATGTGTTGAAGTGTTATGTGGGGAATTTTAATTGTCTTGAGGGAAGGCAAAATTGGGACACTCTAAACACCCGATCATGTGGACAATTTGAGGTGGAGAGTGAAATTTGAAGAAGACCAATCTTGACGAATCTGAGCACTGGTAGTCTCGCCAGATGTTGAGAAATCAGGTATAAAACCAGGATACCCCAGATCACTTGTAAAGGAAAGCCGCGACAAAGCTAGCAAATGGTTGTATATACGAAAAGACAGTACGATGGATAGATATGGCGTAAGAAGTTCTGGCTAGGAGATTGAGTTTTAAGCGGGACCGTTATGACCCCTCCAATCTTTCCTGGGAACTTGCTTAGTGGAAGGATTATCCATACGGTACTATTTTCGTATATATGACAGTTTGTTATGAAACTGTTGAAGACTAGCAGGATGACGACACAAAGGAACAGTTGGGTTCTGTATGATCAAGGATCTGATGGAGTGGTGATTTCTCCAAGGAAGTTAGATTCGGTGACTGTAATTTCTCGAGGGGAGAATTGATGAAGACCTTGATAATGGAAGAGAAATACAGCAAAGGGATAAAGATTGGCACCCTATTTTAACTTGGATAGATGTTGTGATAGGATGAGCTGTTGTCAAACATAAGTAAGGAATAAGGAGAAATTTGGAGAACCAAAATTGCACAAGAGCACACAAAGATTGTGTAGGAGTACCCGGAGGATCCAATGAGGTACTATAATGAGACAACAGGTGCAAGGAGAAGAAGAGTTCCCAGATGAAGCTCAAAGTAGAGACTATGAAAAAGTTGTACAACAAAAGTCTCTTGTGCTCTTGATAAAGGCAACAAGCAAGGACCTTTCCAATGCATGCAAGGATGGAAAGATGAGCTGTTGCAGATGCACCTAATTGAGGGGGTGCAAACGCCTGTGATAAAAGGCGACCGCCTATGATGAAAGGCGAAGACACCAAAGGGAGTTAGTGTGGGTGGAGCTGTTAAGCAGAAAAGGCGTAGAAGCTCCAAACATAGAAATTGAGGTGGAAGATTGTGAGGAGTATACCATAACTTTCTCTTTCTATGTAATTAGTGGCAGATAATTTATGGAGCCACTTTGAAGCATCTCAGCTAAAGGAGGATGCGACCGCCTATAAAAGGCGAAGACACCTTAAAGAGAAGGTGTGAGGGCTACGAGATGAGCCCATGATTAAACCGCTGCATGACGATGAGCGGAGACACCTCAGGAGAAGGTGTGAGGGCCGTGGAAAGAGCCCAGTTCATAACGCCCCAGATCCAATGTGATGGCTAGGTATGAGTTGATAGATGAATAGCCAATGAAAGGGCTATGATGAGTATAGAGACAAATGCAGGATTGACTTTCATGGATATTGCCCCCATGCTAAAGATCAATGAGCTAGAAGACATTTGCCTTGGACAATAAGTGGATGACTTGTGGAGCATTAAGACGCGACTGCTATGAAGGAGTAGAGGGCATGCGCATGTTCCGGGAACAAGTTGACTCTTGTCAAGGTGGTGAGCTCGGTAATGGCATTGTAATACTCAGAGTATGAAGACAGATATAGATCAACCTTTTATGGGCTACCCCCATGGTTAAAGGTGAAAAGCTACCTGGACTCTTGAGACTAAGAGTGGGAGACTTATGGAGAAGTAAGGCGTGGTTCCTAGGGTGGAACAGAGGGCAGACGCAACTCCTGGATGAGTAGACTCTTGGAAGAGTGGTGAGCTTGTGATCATATTGAGATACTCGGATAATAACTGTCTCACTTGAAATATCCGTTTGAGGGGGTGTTATAAGCCTTGATGTGAGGCTTGATGAATCATTCCGGACCGAGCATGGTTGATACGCTCGAAGGGGGATGTTGTTCCAGAGACAAGCGTTAGCACTATTTAGATGTGATGTGGCAGACCATCTGGTTATAGTGATCCTTTTGTGCGAGAAAAGGTGTGCTTTGGTTACTCTGATGATTGAAAGATTTGGCAAGTACCTATAAACTTGGCCAAAGATGCTCTCAGAATGGAAAGCTTGGAAGAGCTGCAAGATGCAAACTTGTGTTGAAGAAGCAAAGAGGACAGTTGCCCCACATGAATGGCAAATGAGGTGATTGTTAGGTTGGTTGCCATTAATGTGCAACAACCATTGACTATTGCAGCTGGAGTTGTACCAATTATGTGCATCCATTCAAGATGTCAAAGGTTGACAGCCACAACAAAATCTTGGCAAACCTCCAAAGCTTCTGAGCAAAATGAGTGATATTCTTGAAAGAATAACTCACTAACCTTCAAGTCTAGGCTCATTTACAAAGTGTTTAATTGAAAATTAAATCAGCCTAAAGGAAGTATCTTGAACAAGATGCTAAATTATTAAAACCTCTGAAAACTAATCTGAATACATACACTTTGGTGAATGATTTATGAAGCTGATAAATACCCTGATCAGCGTATTGTCAAACAATGAAAGGGAGGATCATATGCTTGTCAACATATTCTATATGCTTATTTTGTACTTTTAGTCTCTGACATTGTAGACTACTTCCTAGTTCCTCCTGGCTACCTACCTCGTTTTGCGATGTAATGTATCTATGAAGAAGGCATAGTAAAAAAGTTATTTGATCAGAAGAGCATATCTTCCTCAAGAATGTGACATGATATTGAATAATAACAGTCTTAACGTTCAAAAAATGGAAAATAAAGGTAGACCAAGAAATGAGAAGAAAGGTTTTCAGCAACTAACCGGGGCCATTGCTTTGGGAGGCCTCATGATGGTGGAAATGGAGACCAAAGAGGAGTAATGGAGACCAAATGTTTGAAACAGATAAACATCGCCATGACAGCAGTTCTTGCTATGTCCAGAACTGCAAAACCAAAGTCCTCTTGTTTCTTAAAATGTGCCTAGCCTATGGAATGTAGGAATATTTCTTTCTAGCCATTAATTTGGCTAGCACATCTCTCTCTCTCTCTCTTTTTCCTTCTATTTTCATTGAAAAAATTCTCCATTTGGCCATTTGTTATTCCAAAATATTTAAGAACTGATTTCATTGATATGGATTGATTTCCAATATAGTTTCTATGGATTATTTTTCGATGTACTTGAATAATTTCTAACATAGTTATAAAACTTGGTGTAATTCTCATCTAAGATTTAAATTATAGGTTGGATGGTTAATGTTAATTCAAAATGATTTTTTTAAATTTTTTTTAAATAAAATAGAATTGTTATTTTTTAAATCAAATTAATTCTTAGCCTATCAGATTTACTAGCTAGATTTAATTGGAACAACTCCCATATTATTTGATATAAAACTCAATTAAAACCGAGTCCAAAGTAAGTGGGTTAATAGATTAATCCATCAAATTAGTTAAAGTTTAACAATAATTGAATTAATGGGTTTGTGAACTTGAGTTTGGCTGGTATCCCATGCTGAATTTTACACTGTTTTCTTCTTTTTTATGGGAAAAGAAAGGATAAAATAATAAACTAGCGATATGAGTCAAGATAGTGTATTTAGCTACTTTTCTCCTTAAATTCACATAATTTTGGTTTTTGAAATTAAATTTTATATTAATTTAGAACATCAAAACTAAGCACTTCTTTTGATGATATAAAATTCATTTATATTCAAAATGAATAAACAATAAAAGCTACAAAATTCCTTAAAATTTCAACACAAAATGAGATAAGATAGATATCAAGCCTCAAAATCAAATACTTAAGATAAACAATGGAAGGTCCATTAACCTCACTCAACTTCGAAGAAAATATTATTAAAAGGTTATATAAATATAAATTTTATTATTTGTACTAAATGGACTCCATTAAATTTAAAATAAAATAAAATAATGAGGTAAGCTAGATCTGTAAAACTAAAGATGATGTGAGCGAGATGCATGTCTAAAAGCATGGAACTTGGCGGGAAAAAAAAAAGAATTTTTATTTTAATAAATTACATAAACTAATACTATTAAACCAATTCTGCATTGCCCATATATTTTCATTTTTTTAATAGAATTTTAGAGAAAATTTAAATAAAAAAAATCCTTATCGAAGCAACGATAATACTATCTTTTTTTTTTATTGCGTTTTTAATGTTTTCTCTCTCTTATTCATGATTTTTTCTTCTTCTTTTATAGTTAACTGAATTTCCTCATTCAACTTTTTTTATTACAAATTAATTATTTCAAGTTTTTAATTGTAATAAATCATAAGCTGTTATCAAAAGAGTTTTCGATGACACTATTGGAAAACTAATTATTTAATAAAAAATTAAAACACTAATTAAATAATAAATCATAATATGCTTTTTTTATTGGAAAGATTATTCGGTCCATACTATAGTTTAGTTATTTCTATATTTATTCTTTATGTTTTTTCAAAATTACAGTTTATATTTTTAATAAATATAAAATAAATTAAACTATAGAATAGTTTTATATAAATTATTACGCGTGCAGTAGAGTCTAAGATATAAAATGACACCACTGCAAGATTTTATTTTCTTGACCCACCACTGACCATGAGATTCACAATAGTTTGGGGGGGACCCTGAGAAATACTCAGCAAAATTAATCTTTTCAATTAATTATACCAACTAAATATTTTTTTTTATTTTTTTTATTTCTTCAATCTTAAAATGCTAATCAAACACAAACGCAATCTCTACCTCTGCATTACTACTAATGACTAAACATCTCATAATTAATTTTGTTGTGTAAGATAAGATTATGCTATAAGGCAATCATGATGTTCATGACTTGTAACCTAATCAATGTCCAAGAAAGTTAACGTCTTTTGAATTTCATCTTTTGACCAGGAAATTAAGCTCTAGTTAATTGGCTTTTTGGATTAATTCTCTGTTCGCAATTCATGGCAAAGCCCACACCAGCTGGTCCTACCTCCTAAAGTGTGCATTAAACAGGGAATTCCCCTGTACTTTCTCAGTTCATCATACAGACATGAAAACCCATCTCTGTCTAGCTAGCCATTTAAGTTCCTGATCAGATAATGTGAAGGGTTCCATTTTTTCCGAAGCTCAGGTCGCCGGCAAAATATGAATGATCATTGCATTGTCGATGGAATGAAGGGCCTTGCTTGTTAAAAGACGATTGTGCCTCTTTGCATCTCAGTGACCAAATCTCAAAATTCAGCACTTCAGCTACTGATTTTGCTTTTATCAAATTTCTTTTAATTATACTGCTATCATAAGTCCTTGAATTTTTAATTTTGTGCAATTATATCCTAATACCTTAATTTCAAATGATTAATGATTAAGTTTGATGACCTTCAGGATATAATTAACTTAGTGGCAAGGGCTACTGGGGGTTTAAATTAAATAATAAAGAAAATATTTATTCAACTTGGAAGTCTAAACCCAATTAATTCTAAATATATATACAGAGTAGTTTTATAGTGTTTATGAGTAACTAGTTATATCTTATTAATTATTTTTTGAACATGAAATAAAAAGATACAACTAGTATAAAGAAATTATTATTAATTTTTGTGGGTTATTTATTTTATATTTTATTTTATATTGGTGTGAAAAAAGTAAACAAAACCATGAGATTTAATTAAATTTTAATAAAACCACTGCTAAAATCACCTTCAAAACAATATATTTTCACCTTGTGCAAACCTAAACTCATTTTATGTCACTTCAAGTGCAATTATTCCATTTTCACTGTTAAAATCACCTTGAAAATTACATATTTCCACCAATGTGAACTCCTAGATTCATTTTATGTCACTTCAAGCACAACTATCCCATTCTCTCTTAACCATCTTGTTCATCATACACTCGGCTAAACATGCGATCTACTGGTCTGCCCAGCTTCAGAATGCAAGTATGCAGATTTTTTTTAGCATGTTCCGACATTATCATATTTATATATATATATATATCCATGGACTACGAAACATTGATGAAACCATTCACAGAATGTTACAGATCCATGGTAACAAGAGATCAGATTTGAGCTGAGGAGCTTTGGGCTAAATCAAAATTCTTGATGCATTAATTCATATGATATTGACCCACTTAAAAACAATGTTTAAAACAATGTTAATTAAGTTATTTTCTCTCAGAACGTCTTAGTTGTATTTTGTTCTTTTCTTCTCTTCTCTCTTGACTAATGCTTGATTTGACAACAAGAAAGATTATTATTTTTCTTGGCTAACCATTTCTATAGAAGTTTGTTTTTTCTTGTATATTAATTTTAGTCATTAAATTCAGATGCGACCGTTAATACATGATGTTAATGCATAATTGTCTAAATTTCCAATGCCCACAATTGTTTTCTTGGGTGTTAGTACTTCCCATGTTTTTGTTATGTCATATCTTAGCAATCAAGGTAGTATTTCAGTGCAATATTTGAGAGGGAACCCAAGATATGGTATGATACACATTCTTGATGTGTCGAGATCAAAGTAAATTTCAAATTTGGTTGCTCATAAATCCTCCAATTTGTTCATGTGATTCTTATGACTGGATGTTAACAATTAGTGTATCCTCCAATACGTTGAGTTTTTTTTTTAATATTTCACACTAAACAAACATAAAAAAAACTTTAAAAATATATTTTTCTATCTAACATTTTACACAAAATTCTGAAATTTTAACGTATAAAATGAACTCACATGTATATTGATACACTATCCAGCACCTCAAGTATGTATTATATTGCAGCTTACAAGTGCTTGATGTGGTTAAACGAGCTAAAATAATGCGTTTTATGATGTTTTTTCATATATTGAAATCATCATCTTAAAACATCAAATCATCTCGTTTTTTCAGTCCGGAAAAGTTTTTCAAAAGCATTTCGACTGCAACACCAAGCACATGCACTCTTACAATTTTCCCAACTCTTTTTACCATATCCCTAACACTACAAATACCCAGAGAAGCTTTGCCAACATCATATGGACGTGGGTGACTATATACCACAACAAGTAAAGAAACTTTTAGACAAAGAGCGACAGCAACAGCATCATCATCATCATCATCAAACAACACAGGAGAAAAAACATCACTTGAATATAGAAAGCACAGGCACAAAACCAGCGTAAATGAAACTTATTAGCAGATAGACCGACCATCTAGAATGGAAACCAGCGTAAATGAAGCTTATTAGCAGATAGACCGACCATCTACAATGGGTCCTGCTTGAAAGATTTTTTGTCTATCCAAAGTTGATGATCAGGTGTGTTAAGAGCATCACCAAAAGTGATTGAAAGAAAGATGATCAACTAGGGACCATCAAAGGGCATAGTATTTGACAAGTGAGTCATTCGGATTTGTCTCCGATTCAAGGTTCAAGTCCAGTTACTAAAAAGAACCAGCCATAAATTTGTTAGAAAATTATGATAAACAGAAACAATGAATAAAAAAAAAAGGAACCTAGCTAGGTATAAGAGGTTAAATAAATGGCAATATAGTCAGTCTACAACAGCTAGTAAAAAAAAAATAAATGGCAGGATTAAAGAGTTGTCTTGTAACACGAACTTGTAACATGTAGCTGTGACAACAATTTAAGAAAGGTAGGAGTGATGACAGAAGGTCTAGAAAGTATAGATGTTGTCTAGTACATGGGAGGTAACATGTGGTTTTTCCTTTGTTCCAACCTTAATTTTATGTGTGAGCTTCCATTATTTCCTTGTTAGTTAGCTAATATTATAATTTATTATATAAATATTAAAAAAATATTTTAGTTTTTTAATATAAAATTAAAAACACATTAATAAATTTATTTTATGTTTACATGATAGAGTTGTCACCACTACAGTGTAAAAAAAACCCTAAAAAACTTTAATTGTGCCATTACTAGAATAAAAGAACATTTTTTTTAGTAAATGTTATTTAATTTGATCACGCTTCTTAACAACTTGAATAATTTTTTTAGTAAAAAATATGCAAAGCTTTTCAAATCTTTTTTTACAAAAAAATGCTAATTATAAATAAAAAAAGACTATACATGCATTCAATTAAATAAATTAAAAATTATTTGTGATCATAAATGCAAAAAAAAAAATGTTAACATGTGTATTTGACTTGCCTAATTGTACATGGAATAAATGTTTTTCTAACATAAATAAACTAATGTGAAAAAATTATTAATGTTTTTTTACAACAAATAAGAAAATATAATTATAAATAAAAAATTCAATGCTTATATATAATAAAAAAATTGTATGCATTAATAAGTAAGCTGTTATGCTCAATTTTAACATAATAAAAAAATAGAATAATATTACAATCACTATATTGAAATAGTATTTTCATAGTCTTTTTATAATAATTTTAAAAAAAAATATAAAAAATAAAAATATGAACAAAAAATATTGCATAAATAGGTCAAGTCTAGAGTGATAAATATTTAAATAATAAAGAATAAAAAATAATATTTTTTTAAGAATAATGTGAATAAAAAAAGGAAAAAGTAAAAAAATTACCAAAAATAAAGATAAAAAAATTATAATAAATAGATCAAATATAAAATAATAAAAATATTAATTATAAAGATAAAAACATATAAGAAAAACAAATTCGTCACTGCTATGGTCGTGCCACAGTAAAAAATTGGAAAATTTTTAATGATGTCATACTTACGTGAAAGACCATTTTTTTAGTATAATAAATAATAATAATAACAATAATGATAATGAAGGACTAATTCGGAATTAAGGAGTGGGGACACGTAATGTGGAAAGAGGGGTTTGT
>NW_011500543.1:41046-92788 GCF_000495115.2 Populus euphratica
AAAGAGTGGTTTGTCTACCACGTGATTGTCTTGTTCTTAAATTGACATTTCCCCTTGAGCAGTGATATTGTAGGAATCTGAGAAAACGTTCCATAGATGCGTAACAACCGATAGTCTGGTACTATTAGAATTATTAAAATAATTAAAATTAAATATAAAAAGAAGGATAAAATTTTAAATAATTTATTTAGTATGAATGCTTAGTTTTAATCTCTTTCTCTCTCTCTTTTTATATATATATATATATATATATATATATATATATAAAATAAAACTAACACCTTATATATATATATATATATATATATATATATATATAAACTAAAAATATTATTCTACTCTTAATAAATAAAACTATATAAATATTATTTAATATTTTCTCTCAAACTCATGATGTGAGAATTACAAATATCAAGAGTTTATCAACCACAAAACAAAAATAAGAGATGGAATGTGTTTTGATAAAGAAATTTACAAGGAAAAAGGAATAAAAGGTAAAACAATAGTGTCATACTTGAGATGATAACAAGTAAAATGATAATCGATCTTAATGTGCTTAATTCGCTCATCAAAAACCGAGCTGTAAGTAATTTGAATAGAACTCTCGTTGCCACAATACATAGGAGTAGGATGATAAAAAAAAACTCTCATATCAATAAGTAACCAGCGTAACCAAACAATCTATTTGGTAATAGATGTCATGGCATAAAATTCTACTTCAATGGATGATTGAGAAACAATAGATTGTTTCTTACTCTTCCAAGAAATAAAAGAATCACCTAAAAAGATACAAAACCTAATAACAGACTTGTAATCTGTGGAATCACTACCATGATCAACATCAAAATATGCATGCAACTCCAAGGAAGAGGTGGGTGGAAGTAAAATACTCTGAAAAACTGTACCTCAAAGATATTACAAAATATAAAGAACAACTACTTAGTGAACAGTAGTAGGAGAAGCAACAAACTTAGTAATAATATGAATAGCATATGCAATATCTGGATGAGTAATGATGAGATATATCAAACTCTCAACAATAGTGTGGTATCAAGTAGAATCTATCAAAAGTAAACCATCAAAAGAAGAGTACCTCACATTAACTTCAATAGGAGTATATACAGTTTTGTTATCAATAAGTCTAGCCCGCTCAAGAATATCTGTAACATATTTCGACTGAGAAAAAAGATAACCTCTAGGTGAGTATGCTACCTCAATACCCAGGAAATATCAAAGATAATCCAAATTCTTCATTTCAAATTGTCTAGCCAACTTTATTTTCAAGACTGAAATACCATCAATGTCATCACCATTAATAATCATGTCATCAACATATAAAGACAGAATGATACAACCTGCATCAGTGCACTTAATAAAAAAAGCAGAATCATGACTACTAGAAACAAAACCAAAAGATGAGACCACAATAAAGAATTTCTAAAACCAAGCATAGGGTGCTTGTTTGAGACCATATAATATTTTCTTAAGCTTACAAACATATTCAGAGTCATGTAAAATACCAGGAGAAAGTGTCATATAAACTTCTTCTTGAAAATCTTCATTCAAGAACTTATTTTTAACATCAAGCTGAGAAATATGTCACTGAAAAATCAAAACTATAGAAATAAGAGCACGAATAATAGTCATTTTTGCAACCGGAATAAATATCTCCTCATAATCCATACCATATTGTAGAGATTATCTTTTTGCAACCAATCTAGCTTTGTATTGCTCAATAGACCCATCAGAACTAGTCTTTATTTTATACACCCAATGACAACCAACAACACTTTTAACAGGAGGTAAAGAAATTAGATCTCTAATATCTGTCTTATGCAAAGTAGAAAGTTTCTCATCCATAGCTTGCTGCCAAAGCGAATCAAGAATTGTCTCTTTATATGAAGAGGGCTCAAAGAGACAATAAATAGAGGTTAAAAAGAAAGTAAATGATAAAGAATAACAAGAATAAGCAAAATCTGGTAGTTTTGTGGATTTACGAATATGGATGGACTGACGTAGAGGTGGATCCACAATCTCAAATGAAGCTTAAGAGGCTATAGATGAGAATGGAGCTTTAAGTATGCCATAAAGTAAAGTACCAGTACTTGCAGAGTTATAAGTATAAATTAATTAAACATGGCGAGAGGTATCTGATTGTGCATCAAAAGTATCATTAAGTCTCTTATTTTACATATGTATTTATTATTTTTATTTTTTTTTTATAATAATTGATGTGCTTTTTAGTAATGAAGTTTCTTTTAATGTTTCGATAGGTTCTTGGAGCTTAAATGAATTATTTTAGAAAATTCAACGTTGAAATTCAAAACAAAGAATTGAAGGGAAATTTAGTTGAAGATTGAAGCAAATCTTGGTTCAAATAAGTGCTCCAAATTTTCTCCAAAAAAATCAATTTTATTCCGATTCTAGAAAAGATTATCATATGATCTATTTTAAGCTCAAACTTGCCTTGTGTTTTGTGCAAACTTAAACCATCAAACACTCAATGTTTTAATGCTAATCTTAGCCCAATTAATAGGTACATTTGTATCCTTATTTGATGCTTAAGTTCAGCCCTAAATCAGCCTCCAAATCAACCAAAGCACAATCCATGATCTTACATATCCACACAACAAATAACATTTGATTTATTTTGGGTAATTCATTGATTTAAAAGGGCAAGCACGTGGATGAAAAGCTGGAGGGGACATTGTCACATTATTTTGGGTCAAAATAAGAAAGAAATAGCTCATAATGGAGGAAGAAAAATGTGCACCAAAGTGTTTTCCAAGCTGTCCTGATTTGATTTTTCAGAACACATTTCGGTGTTATATCCATAACTTTTGACTCAGATGTCAAAATAAGCTGTTCTTTAATGAGATAGAAAGGTGACAGAATTTCCTATAAATATATCTGTAATAGACATATCCAAAAGAGGTTCTAAGAGGGTTGAATTGCTGTTCAAAGTTAGAGTCAAATTTGTGTCGTGTTCTTCTTTATAGATTTCGGTTCTTTAGTTTGTAAAACTTATTATTTTAGTTTGATTCAAGTTATTTCATGTTTATTGAAGTGTTCTTATATATAATCATAATTGGCTAATCTCTTTCTTTGATCCAAATTAAGGATAATGGTGGTTGAGGTGAGTTCTTTAAGATATGAACGAATCTTAATGTTTATCTTCTCGTTTTCTTCATGAATATTTTATTATTGCAAAGAAATTTTTAAAATCATTTAGGTAATGTTATAATCTTGAATTTTTATACACAAATTTTAGTTTTGGTATAGAGATTGCTTGATTCAATTTCTTACTTAATATGAAAGTATTTGTTTATTCTTAAGTAATAATCAATCTTCATCTTTTTAAACTTTATTGTAATATCTTCCAATCTAATATAATCATCATTGATATTAGGTTGAGTTATTTTATATATGTTGAAGGAATCACCAATACATCACCATTACAATCGATTTGGACCAAGACTTACTTTTTCTTGTCATTTAAAATCTAGTTACACTTTTTCATCTTTGAAAACAAATCCATCAATTATTTTCAACTAAGTTATTGTTAATTTAATTTATTTTGAGTTTTTTTGTTACCTAGCTCACCAATACGGTCAAGCAGTATCATTACTAGAATCCTCAAAAAAAGGATCTATATGAATAAAATCTAAAAGTGAAAAGGTTATACTAATAGTGTAAGAATAAGTATGGTGTAAACTTAATATGGACTTTAATGTTTGATACTAACATGTTTTGTATTTGTTATCTTGTTCACTCTTTAATACTTTGCTTGTTAAATGACTAATCTAGATTTATGTTATATAACTCTTGGTACATCAAATACTTGGCACTTTCATAACCCATATTATTTGGTATAACTAACACCTGAATTATGAAAAGAACTTGATTTGTTATTAACATAAGTTATAATTATGAATATGCGACGAGATTTACAAATATTAGCATTAATTGAATAAGATAACTAATATAATCATGTTAACAATTTATAATCTAATTGGAACCTCCTTTGTGTGTGGTTTTCAATTGAATAATAAGAATTTATACTATATTTATTTGACATACTATTAATGGATCCTTTCTCATGCAAGGTACTTCAAACACAAACACAGTTCAAGCTCACATGAAATTAGTTTATTTCATGCTAAACATTATGTCGCCATCCTGATTTTTTCATGTCTTTTACAAATTTGAATATCATTTTTATTTCATTATTATTATTTCCAGGTAAAAAAGTGGTACATGGTTGATGTATACCATATCACTTACCAAGTGCATACATCATTAACAATGCATGGCCATCAATCTTTTTCCCCCTAAAAGAATGATTTTAATAATTTGAACGTGTAGAGTTGATGAGGAAAGAAGTGGTGGGCATTGGACCACTGATAGAACAAAGGCAAAACAGGGGACGGAACTCTATAGAGATCAAAATAGTGCATCGAAGGGTTTTCAGATTCAATGTCTCATTTGGTGACTTTGCTTGGCAAAAAGAATCCCAAAGTCTCCTAAAGGGATCCCGACAAGCCTGGCTCCAGAAGGGAAAAGCATTAATCACCTTTATTTGAGAGTGAAAGGGAAAGGCAAGACCTGTAGAATCAAAGCTTTTCAAGGCTGACCATGTTTAGCTTGTAAAAGACACTAAACATGTACACATCTATCGTAGGGTGTAGGGGGCCCTGAGGCTCTCTTTTTTGAGGGTGACCAATCCCTATCTGGAATCTCCTGCTCATATATGTGGTAGAGCCTAGACTACACATTTTTTTTCTTTACTTTGTTATCAAGAAATTTTACCATGATCATAGAGTAAATAGAAGTAGCTCCTCCCTAAATCTACTTTCAATTCATGCTGAGATTGCTCCAAAAAAAAAATCTTATACTCGCCTTATTTAAGTTTGAATTTGAAATAATAACATATGATATAAAAACATTGATCATACATGTTTAACGTCACCTCAAAATTAATAAAGGAAAAGTAAACTCTCAGAGAACTGAGCATCATGGGTCAAATATAAAACCCTATAATGATGCATGCTTTACCCAAACCCGTTTGGGTGGAATTTGTTTGTTAAGCAAAAAGTGACAGGGGGAGAATTGCAAAAAGAAAGACGAAAAAAAAAAAAGTTTCCAATGGTGGTTGGTGTGGCGGTGGAGGCCATATAGTGTACGTTAAAAAAATCTAAAAAAATCTGCTTTAATTAGGATTCACTTTTGAGATATTAATTTAAAAAAATGCAATTGTTGATAGTGGATTTATGGCATTATACATAGGAGGCAGTTTTCTCATATGGTAACAAAATCCCACCCCTTTTTCCTTACTATATATCTTTCTATATTCTATATATATAAGCCTTCTACGTTCACCTCTTTAGTTTGAATATGTCCATCTCTCTCTCTCTCTCTCTCTCTCTCCATATATGTGTGTGATTGTGTGCCTTGTGTTTCACCAGATTAACTCGTTCTCTTTGCAAGAAGATCAATAAAGGATTTGTGTCACTCATCAATGGAAGCAAGAAACGGATTCGAAAGGGAAGGGAGATGCATAAAAGAAGAAGGTGACATGGGTTATGCCTGGCTCCCTGTATGCCACAAGCAAAGACCAATCTTTTGTTTTAGATGGGCTGTTGCCGGTGGCGTGCGAGGAGCCAAGCATACTCTCTCTTTCTCTATCTGTGTGTATACGTGCGTGCGTGCGTTGATCATTCTTCTGCTAAACTTTTATGTATTACTTCGATGCTTCTACATGTCCTTCCGATATTTATTTTCCCTTGTTCATAGAGTATTTTCTCATCTTGAAAATCAGGCATGATCAATTATATAGAAAGGCTTTTATTTTGTTCGAAAAAATGAAAGCAAGAAGCACTTTTGTATCCATTGATCACCAGAATTTTGTTTTTCAAAACAAATATTATATGCCATAGATCACTGCTTGTTCTTTGCATGTGCATCAGGTCTAAGAGAACTCACATGTATACTGCTTGCAAATTAAATGGTAAATTTATTTCTTAAAAAATAAATAAATAATGTTTGGTTACTCTTTTGAGGGAGTAGAGATGCATGGAGATAATTGGGATAAAATCATGTCTTTAATTCACTAATTAAACATAACTTATTTAATTCTTATCATGATGAATAATTTCGTGCTTGATAAGTTTATTTCTTGTAGTTGTTTTGCTTTTTAAATATGGTGTTAATTGCTTAGACAACACTAAATTATTTTACTATATATATATATATAACCCACATTGAACAAGCTCTTTTGATATAAGGGTTTTTGTTTTTTGTCTTGATTTGGATCTAATTGGAAGAGCATGCATGTACTCGCAGTGTTTATCTTTATCAGGTTTCAGCATGATCATCACAATTAATAGAGGAATATTGATGGTGTGGCCTCTCCCTTCTTGCAAGGAATATATTTCTCCCATGAACTTTAATTTGATGATTCGATTCCCACTTAGCTACCAATCTATGCAGCAGAAAAGCTTAAGGGCCATACTCTGATCAAGAACTACTTTCTCAAAGCTCGGAGAGAGCATCATTGCAATTTGCTAATGTTTTTATTCCTCCATTGTGGTTTACAGTAGTGTTACTTTTTTTCCTCAACTACGGAAGAACATTAATATTTGTTTTCCTGCGTGTGTGTACTAAGTGGTTGGCATACATATTTATATTTGTAGTAAACTAGCTAGTTGCTCATTTGTTACTCTCTCTCTCTCTCTACACACACACACACACACACTCTACAGGTGGAGGGATCGATTAACATGGTATTGATGTAGGGAATGAGTGGTAAATAGATTGTAAGAGGTAGAAATTAAAAAAATATTTTGTTTACATTGCTATGATTAATTAATTTGAAATGTTTTTTAAGAGTATTTTTTATTAAAAACATATTGAAATGATGTTTTGTTTTTTATATCAACATATTAAAAATATTTAAAATAATATAAAGGAGTGTCAAAGAGCACTATCATTAAACTTAAAACGCACTGGAAAATATTTAACTCCTACTTTTTTTATCAGCACGACTAATTTCCTGTCATTGTTATGAGAATATCTTATGTCCACATCATATTTGTTCATGGGTGAGGGATGTTACGGAAACATTATGGAAGCTCATGCATGAAAACCACACGCATGCTCATATATAAATAAGGGCGTGTGTGTGTATATATACACCAATAAATTTCTATCCATAAACTCGTAGGTAAAATACATATTGATAAATTATAAATGTAAATGCTAATAAATTTTTGTTTCAAAAATCATTAAATCTAATAATGTAAATGATATATATATTATTGAAATCCATAATGATTTGTAAGCATGTGAACAATATTTTTCATACGAAACCACTATTTCTTTTAATTGTTTATATAATATCAACTAATATTACACACAATCATTTATAGTATAATTATTTTAATTTACTAATACAGAAATAGATGATACTATTTGTGATTATAGTAGATTTCAGTCACATTTTAAAGATAGTTAAAATATATCAAATACTGATGAAGATAAAATTACATATGAGTATTTTATATGTTTTTTTATTGGCTTCATGATTCCGATGACAACTAGAAGGATTATTTGAACGTACAAAAATTTAAATTTATAATAAATACTTAATTTTTATATTAATTTCTTTTATTTTATATATTTTAATTATTTTCTTTTTTTGTTCAATATATTTTTTAAAATATATATATTTTAAAATATTACTAAGAGGGTTAGCAATAGAACACGTCATTCAATATATTTCAGAGAGTTACAAAAAAATCACTTAAAATATTACTATCAATGTTATCTCACTGACATACTTATCAATCTTATTATGTTGATGGTATACTATATTTACAGTAAAAATACTAGTGAAAAAAGAAAAACTTCAATGGAATTATATATAATTTTTCTATTAAAAATATATTAAATTTATCGATAAATATACTAACTAAATGAAATGGGCAATTTTTTTAGCATACATTGTCCATTTATAAATTTATCTATAAATTTATTATTGATGGACTCAATAATAGATCATAAATTACCACAAGAATTTAACAAATTATTTCTAGCCATGAACTCATCAATAAAATATGTATTAATAGACTATAAGTATAAACTATTATTGAAATCATGAGTACATAAACAATATATATATATTACAAAACCACTAGTTGTTTTAGTTTGTTCTATAATATCCACTAATAATTAATTTAATTTCGTAATATAGAAATAGATGATACTATCTGTGAACACAGTCGATTCTTCCAAACGTGGGGCTCATGAAATTTGACAATTCAATTGCGTCCTTTTCCGTGCTGGCCCGGATTCAGATTGTTTGAAAAGGAAGCAGAGCACATAAATTCCGGTCAATATTTTCGCCCCGTGACTTGCGCACGTTGATGAAACACTGTAGGGTACCGCTGTTCTACCAACAATGTCCGAGCGCGAGAGAGGGAGAGAGAGAAAGAATTCTCTTAACCTAATCTTTGTACTTTTCTTATGCTTTGTTTTTAACGGTTTATTTATGGGTTTTATAATACTGTGTCATCATTGTTTTTTAAAATATATTTTTATTTAAAACTTTATTAAAATAATATTTTTTATTTTGAATTACTTTTTATATTAGCACATTAAAATAATTTGAAAATGTTAAAAAAATATATTAATTAAAAATAATTAAAAAATATATAAATTTTTTAAAAAATATTTTTAAAATACAAAAATAAATAGTTATTATTATATAAAAAACATTTTCAACTATCTAGATTAAATTTCATATATCGCGTTCTGAACGAAAAATTTTATGATGTTTAAATTATAAGTACAATTTACTTGTTGCATGGAAAGAGATAAACATAAAAAAAAATTTAAAAATAATATAAAAATACTAAAAAAATATTAATTTAAAACAAATTAAAATTAAAAAAATTCTAAAAATAATTTCAAAATATAAAAATAAACAATTACTATTATGTAAAAAAAACATTTTCAGGTATCGAGATTAAATTTCATATATCACGTTTTGCAGGAGAAATCTTATGATACTTAAATTACAAGTACAAGTTACTTGTTGTATGGAAAGGGATCCGCACAAAAAAAAAGATCTTATAATAAAATAGTTTCTCTATCTCTCCTATGATATAAGTATAAGATGATATATATATATATATATATATATATATATAAAGTATAAGATGATTAGTAACATAATATTTTATATTCTGGACAGGTGCCCTGTCTTTTAAATTAACGTATTTATAAGAAATTTCACAAAATGATAAGAAGGTGGACAATCCACTTGATGTCTTTTCAAGATGCAATGCATGTTAAAGTTTTTAAATTTGTTATTGGATTATGGATTAGATGAATTGATTCAATTTAATGAAATGATATCATTTTATAAAAACATTAAAGTAAAAACATTATATTAATAAATAAATAAATGTTAGTTAAATTAGGTTTTAACTTAATCACAACTTAATTTATAAAATCAATTAAATTTTGATCAGGTGACTATTTATATAATTTAATATAAGATTATTCTTGATTTGTATCGCTAGATTGACCTACTAAATTAAATAATGCTAATAAATATATTAATTTTTAAGCAATTATTGTATTGAAATCCATAATAATTTGTAAGTATGTGAACAATATTTTTTTTACGAAACCGCTATTTTTTTTAATTTTTTATGTAATATCAACTAAAACCACCATTTCTTTTAATTTTTTATATAATATCAACTAATAATGCACACAATCATTTATGGTATAATTATTTTAATTTACTAATATAGAAATAGATTATACTATTTGTGATCATAGTAGATTTCAATGACATTTCAAAGATAGTTGAAATATATCAAATAATGATGAAGATAAAATTACATGTGAGTATTTTATATGTTTTTTTATTGGCTTCATGATTCCGATGACTACTAAAAGGATTATTTGAATGTACAAAAATTTAAATTTGTAATAATTACTTAATTTTTATATTATTTTATTTTATATTATTTTATATATTTTAATTATTTTCTTCTTTTGTTCAATATATTTTTTAAAATATATATATTTTAAAATATTAACATGATTCAGTATATTTTAGAGAGTTACAAAAAAATCACTACAAATATTATTACCAATGTTATCTCAGCGACATACTTATCAATCGTATTATGTTGATGGTATACTATATTCACCGTAAAAATACTAGTGGAAAAAGAAAAATATCAATAGAATTATATATAATTTTTCTATCAAGAATATGTTAAATTTATCTATCGATGGATATACTAACTAAATGAAATGGGCAATTTTTTTAGCATACATTGTTCATTTATAAAATTATCTGTAAATTTATTATTGATGGACACAGTAATACATCATAAATTACCGGAAAGAGTTTCACAAATTATTTCTATTTATCAACTCATCAATAAAATATGTATTAATAGACTATAAATATAAATATGAACAAACTATTATTGAAATCATGAGTACATAAACAATATGTATATATTACAAAACCACTAGTTGTTTTAGTTTGTTGTATAATATCCACTAATATTGCACATAATCATATTTGTGGTACAATTAATTTAATTTCGTAATATAGAAATAGATGATACTATCTGTGAACACAGTCGATTCTTCCACATTTCGAAGACTCGGTAAGTAATTGAATATGAAACGTGGGGCTCATGTATTTGTTTTTCACCCATGAAATTTGACAATTCAATTGCGTCCTTTTCCGTGCTGGCCCGGATTCAGATTGTTTGAAAAGGAAGCAGAGCACATAAATTCCGGTCAATATTTTCGCCCCGTGACTTGCGCACGTTGATGAAACACTGTTGGGTACCGCTGTTCTACCAACAATGTCCATGCGAGAGAGAGAGCGAGAGAGAATTCTCTTAACCTAATCTTTGTACTTTTCTTATGCTTTGTTTTTAACGGTTTATTTATGGGTTTTATATTGTTTTTTAAAATATATTAAAATAATATTTTTTATTTTAAATTACTTTTTATATTATCACATTAAAATAATATGAAAATGTTAAAAAAATATATAAATTAAAAATAATTAAAAAAATATATAATTTTTTAAAAAATATTTTTAAAACACAAAAATAAATAATTACTATTATATAAAAAACATTTTCAGGAATTAAGATTAAATTTTATATATCGCGTTCTGAATGAAAAATTTTATAATGTTTAAATTCTTTAAATTTGTTAGATTATGGATTAAATAAATTGATTCAATTTAACGAAATGATATCATTTTATAAAAATATTAAAGTAAAAAAAATATAAATTAAATTAGATTTTAACTGATTCACTCTTAATTAAATTTTGATTAGAAGATTAATTAAATTTTGATTAGGTTAAAATTTATATAATTTAATATGAGATTATTTTTTGTTTATATCACCAGGTTGACCTATTAGATTAAATAACACTGATAAATATATTAATTTTTAAGCAATTATTGATTGGAAAATACACATCAAATAAAGTTCAATTCCAAATATAAGAAAAAGGATATAAACAATTATTCAAGTGATTTACCGATGTACCACAAACTACAACAAAAAAGAAATAAAAAACTCTTTGTTTTGAATTTATGAGAGAAGGACATTGTGCCAAAAGACTCCCTCCTATAGTTGGGGTCCATTCTTTGATGTAAATGGGAACTTGTGGCTTTGGTTTTGTCCTTATTTATTTATTTATTTATTTAAGCTTTTTTTTTTTGCTTTGCTTTATCCTCCCTTTCATTCGTTTATTGGTATTGCCATCTGAAAATATAATACTGATGTTTTTTTTTTCTTTTTTAACTTCTGAACCCTCACATATTTGCAAATAGATAAATTACAGTATAAAGAGAGAGAGAACATATTTTAGCAGCTGCTTAGAACTGATGTGTTAGGTCATGCTATGTTCTTGGGTTGATGAAGATCCATCTTTCTTTTTTCTATTTTAAAAAAAAACTGATAAACACACCACACTCCATTTCATAGCTTACAAGCAATAGTTGTTCCCGAGCTATCCAAGGAAGGATAAGATTTGAAGTTGATTTCTTATATGATAGCTAAAGTCTTAACTAATTGTGCTAATCCTGCATTTTTATCAAACCTGGTCTAATAACTTGTTGATTTGAAATTCAATTTGGACTGGATTTGTTTTTGAACTAGTTAGGAAACTTACACGATGATTTTAAAAAAATATTATTTCCAAAACATCATCATTTTATTTATAAAAAACTAAGACTCTGATCACCGATTGATCAGCAAATTTACCTGCTCAACGGCCCTAGGACAAGGTATTATAATTATGATGAAGAGAACATTCCCACTCCATGAGACTAGCGCTTGGCATCCAAAATGCTGTCCCCAAATTAGTGTTGCAGCTTCAACATTTTCATGGTCCAATCCATAAATTGCATACAGCACATCTTCAAAAAGGGTATATGATTGTATTAAATTAAAGAAACCAAACAAGATGCCGAAAAAGTAGCCTACAATATACATATGCCTGTAGCATAAAGCAACCTAGAAAGCAACAAGCCACTCCGCATCGGACTCGAGATTAGTTCTTCAAAATTCCACTTCAAGGAAATCAAACTCCCTACCGGTTGCCAATGTACTCTGAGCTCTATATGATAATATTCTACCAGAAATAGCTCCCATTTAATTGTGATAGGACTCTCCTTCAAATCTTATAAACCAGATGATGCTGAAGGGATTCACAGGTAAACTTGTTTAACTTATCTACAGGGGTTCAAGAGATCCACTTTTGAGTCTCTCCATCCTGGCTTGAAGACCAGACAATGCCTTCTCATCCATGGGAAGAACCCCGCTATGTAAAGGATTCTCCATACCCATCGCATCTGGCGCACGAAGAATCTGACTTGGCAGTCCATTATTTAGGTTCTCATTCACAGACATCAAGGGCCTGCTTCCTGAATCGGGATTCCCAGTAGCAGCAGCTAACTGCATGCTCTTCATTCTCTCTCTAATTGCATCTAATGTCCCACTGGTTACTGCAACATCAACACAATGCGTTCCATCAATGAAAACAACCAAAAATATAAAGCTAGTGTTTTTGTGCGTGCGTGTGTGTGTGTGTGTGTGTGAGAGAGAGAGAGAGAGGCTTAGTGAATTTACCTCCACCAATAAGCTTCTCATTTCTTTGGTCACCCAAAGAATTCTCTGAGACGAGACCTCTAGATAAAAAGGCACTAACTGCTCTGTTGTCTTCAGCATACGAGGAAGGAAGATGAAAGTTTGTTGTTTCGGGTTTAACATGCAATGGTTTAGCATCATTTAAGGAGTTTGTATGCACAGGGGAAAGGGGTTGCAAATCAGGGGAAGAAACATTTAAGGCGGATGGCGGGGGGGTTGAAATTGGCAAACTAGAAGGTGTCCTTCCAGCAGCAGTATTCTTCTCCATCTGCAATAAAAGCAATGTTTGTTGGCAACTTGATCTATGACACTTCCACACACAATGACATGATTGAGGAATTGCATACCTGAGCTAGACCATCTCTGATGTAAGTGCGAAATGCCTCACTAGCATTTTGGAGTTGAGCAAATATATCAACCTATGATTTGGAAAAAAGAGGAGGAAAAACTGAAATGAATAAGCAGCTCATGGACCCAATGCCAGAGCACTAACCATAGCAAGCCCCTAATTATCTATAGGAAAAAGAAAAAAACAGTACAATCACTCTACCGATAGACACAAAAACATCAATTACTGACCTTAGGATATAACTGGGTGATGCGATAGAGCTCATATAGACCAATGGTGCAGGTTTGTTTGTCACCAATTTTCTTGAAAATGGCAGCAAGTTCTTGCTGCAGTCATGGTAAAATCAAATAGGTATTATAGAGAAGCAAAGAGAGGTAAAGAGAGTGGATGAAAGCAAACAAAACTAGTTTGATTTATTAAGTGCAGACAGCCAAATTGTTTGAGATGAAACTGGGAAGTTGATACCTTCAACTGAGCCTCAGCAGAATGCGTGGCAGGTGATGAATTGTTGGCTGCAGAATCACCCCAATGATTTTGGCCCACAGGAGCTGTCGAGGTCAACATTCTTGCTGCAGCTAAAGTCTAAAAAAAAAAAAGAAGCAGGATGAGTAAATACACAACAAAGTTGAATAAATGCAGGATTGCACATTTCTTAACTTTGTACCTCAAGATTAAGATCAATGTAGGCAAGAATAATTGGCTGGGGTTTCATGTCGATAGGAACCATAGATAGGTGACCCTTTATTGCAGCTCCACGAAGCTTAACAAGTTCATGGAGAACAGTTTTCACCATACGCAAAGGCTTGTCATCTGCTCCAGCTCTGTTTATAAGTTGAGAAAACACGTAGAAAGAGGGAAGTCAGATCAATTAAGAGACCAAAAGGAAAGGTAAATATAGATGCTCTGGAGAAATCAAATGACACAATCTAACAAGAACCAAGCATTATCATGGAAAGGGGGGATCAATAAAACACACCTTCTCCTGATTTCTTCCATACCCAATTCTTGTAGGTAAATATGGATGCTCTGAAGGATGCGGTCAAGATCAACATCATATATAGTAGTTTGAAGAACCTGAGTAACAAAAATCAATCTATGACATATCCAACAATAATAAACAATGGTTAACAAGCTAAACAGTCGAAAACACAATCATGCTTTTACTAGTGAAGTTACAGATGCTAACAATAGTGTTCGGAAAATTGCAACTGGAAGAGGTTAAGGGTAGATATCACCCTTGCCAACTCCATGGATGGTAAATAACATTCCAAAATAGGGTGCTACACTGTTTCAGTCTACCATAAATAAAAATTATGGGCTAAAAACATCAATCAACTCCATAAGGGGACATATGAAGGTTCTTAATGGCACCAAACAAATCAATTCACCCCTTCGTTCCAATTACTTAATTTAACTCTTTCCTTGCAAATTTCTCCAGTTTTGGACAACATGACCGAAGTGATAACATGTTAAGACTCAATGGCCGCCATTTTGGTATCAAATTTATTTCACAAATCTCTTTTTAACATGTTAATGGTGTTCACACTTAGCCAACTGGGTCTACCCACTACCTCCCAAACTACTCGCACATACCAGGAGCATGACTAGATTTGGGAAAAGGAAAGAAAAAACAAGAGTGGGAAGGGGAAATTGCTGATTTAAAAACAACTGAACTAATATTTGTAGCTGGAAAATATTCCATTCATTCTTTCCCTCTCTCTCTTACAAAGTTTGTTCCCTTTTGGCAATTACACTTTTGGCTCAAATTTCAACAATTAAGCACCTCAAAAGTTGCAGTAGAAAAACAAAAGAAGCAAGAATATGGTATTACTTTTCAACCATTCGCCGCCAGAATTAATTCCAATTGAAAGGTAAACTGTTCACAACTTTTCTCAGCATCCAAAAGAAAGTCTGAAAAACCAAACTTAAATCAGCTGATTTTAGCTCCCGTGTAATTTATAATGGAGCTTCCACAAGGCCAAACCAGAAACAACTTTTCAGATAAGTTTTTCAGAAACCACATGCAGGATGTGCGAGAGTTGGATTCACCCCATGTCTAACTTCCATTGCCATGTGAGCAAATGTTTTCAAAATAAATTCCATCAAAAACGATTGTGGCTGGATCTAACAGAAGCAATGAAGAGCTACAAGAACCCCAGAATGTCCTTGAAATGTGAGCAGTTTCCAAATGATGACAAGCTAGGTCAGCACTATTATAGTTCCGGTAGCAAAGTCGCACTCATCCAATCTAATAACTTAATGTTCGAGACTGCCTATAAATCATTTTGACCAAACAGACAGTGCATTACTAGACCTTTTCAAATGCACTCATAATTTTGAAAATCTACTTAATAAATAAAATTCGGGTTCTAAATGAAGTCAGCAGGAAGATGGCATCAAGCACTGAAATATCAAATATATTACCTTTGTGAGTTTGATAAGGCATTTTACAACAAGGTCAGAAAACTTCTGATTCCTGATAGCAAAGGTCTCAGCTGATGCAGGTGAAGGCCACCTTGTCGGATCCAGTGGTCGCAACAGATTAATCAGCACAACAAAGGATGAAGTTCGATCTGCATTATCCTGTACATATGATGGTAAGTTAACAAAAATTGACTTCTTCAAGCCAAAAAGTAGGCACATCATTGGGTAAATGTTCACCAGAATCTTAAGCATCAGCACATTCAATGCCTTTAGGAGCTGGCTGCCATCATCCATATGTGGGACCCTTTCATCCAAAAGCCAAAGTAGAAGCTCCGTTATCAGACTGTCAAGAGTACTCTCTTTGACAGCATAAGCAAGAATTTTATTTTGAAAAGTCTGCAGAAAAGTACAGATAGTTAAAATGTTATCAAGAAATAGATCTCAATCATGGATGGGGTTGTGGAGGAAAAGGATCATTTGAGGCAGCATGGCTCTCCCTTTCTTCCACCATCCAGACCACCATACACTCAGAAATAAAGAGTACATGTATTGTAGAGGGATGTTCCGGGCAAAAATTACCTGCATGAGTGTATTAAGTACATATTTACAAGCCCGTGATGAGGCTCCAGTCAAACTGAAGTCAAAAGTCCTCGATACCTGATCAATATAGAAAACAAGGAAACAAGTGAGCTTTGGCCGACCAAGCTGGTATTAAAACAAGCTAGTTCACATCTAATTTTGAGGAAAAAGATATCAGACAGCTTTCATGAAACAATAGTCACCTTGTTTGCCAAGCATGAAACCAGTTTGTCTGCATCTTTCACAAGTTCATCCACAGCACTGCCTTCTGCATCGTTTGTGGCCTGTGCCAACTCATGGCAAACAACTTTCATACCTTCAACGGACTGCAAGTAGAAAATACTTATTATATAGTTCAGGACCTCATCTAACAATAGAACAATCATGCAAAACAATTGCACATTGGAAAAAATAATAAAGAAACTATGTTATGAATACAATTAAAACATAACATTTTAATTCCCATGGCAGAGTGTCATCACATACTAAACCAAATAACATCTGGAAAGAATATATAATTAATTTTAGACATATTAAAGAATACATCAGCTAGCCGTAAACAATCACCTAATTACAAGGCAAGTGGAGAACACGCATGAGTTGGAGATGGACATGCATAAGACAGTTGAACAGATTATTCAACATGACAGTACTCTTAACCTAGAAAAAAGAAACTTAAATAGCAACAACTTTGCAAAACCAAATATGACCAATATATGGAAGTGAGTGTTCAGGCAGAACCAGTTATCTAAGAAGCATATGCAACCACGCAAATTCAAGCCATTAAAAAAAAACACACAAAGAGCTGGCTATAAGATAAAATTATGCAACACATGCAAACAAAAGAACTCAAGAAACAAAGGATAAAACAGTGAATTATAGATTCACAATTGAACATAATCTGTGTGGATCTTGTTGTATTAAGTACTGAATCCTGAGATTCATATATCTAGGCTAATTGTTCTTTCCTGCCAAATTTGGTTTTCTAGCAAGACAACCTTGGCCGCACATTCCCCACAAAAATCACATATACTCCAAGGCAATGCTTGCAACTTGAAACAATGCACTCTAGTGACTAGAAAGGATCGAAATGAAATCAATGAAATCAGCAGAAAACCTGCTCCGGGGAACCAAAAGAAATGATGTCCAGAGCTTCATTCCAGTCTGCAGGGCCATTGGCACTCACGAGTGCACGGGGCATCATATGTCCTTCCATATGAAGCTCCTGAGTCCCATAGTTTTTCCTGCAAATGACAATTGACACTTAAGGAGAGAACTTAAAAATTCAAAATGCCATTAATGAAAAAAAGTACAATGATGATACCTGGCTATAATAGGACCAGAGACTGATTGTGAAAGTTCCCCACTCTGTTCTGCTATATCAGACCTGAGTACAAATAAGGAATTTAAGGTCAGAAGATATAACCAAAGTCAAAATATAAGCAAGTCAGCAGCTTCTGAGCCAAGAGTCATAATTTTCAACTTCCGATTTACATTCACTTGGCATGGAAAACTGGGTAGATGTTATATCAATACCAGTAGAAGAAAGAAGTTCAATAAAAGAATGGTCAAATAAACAATTTTTTCACAGTAATAATCTTAAATAGGTCACATTCATAAATCATAATACTAACAAAATAGAACTCCAATAGAAATGCAATGCAAGTATCATAAGATACACACCCATTTTCCCTAACAGAGCGCCTTAAAGCAGCTCTAGCATCACCAGGGCGACCTTCCTTCCTTTTTTCCATCTCTCGTACCTACAAAAAAAATCATGATGAGTGCACTGAAAGTGGAAAAAGGATCAAAGCACCAATATACACTCACCTTCCACTTAAATCTATCATCTATCATGCTTTTCTGAGCGTCTGTCAGCTTCCCAAGAAATCTCCAAATGTCCTCACCTGTTGAAGTAAGAGAGCAACAATTAATACATGAACTGAGAAAGTAAGAATGATATTACTGTTACTTGAGTACATAGTATGCATCTGTGCCAAGCCAATGGAGATTCCTAACACTAAACTTTCAATATTAGCAATCCTACTGCAACAATGATGTGACTGGTTATTTCATGGTATCAGCACATACCAAGAATCTTGTAACCTGTAGCCAGTGTATTTAATGCAGCTTTTCTAGTTTCACCATCACGCTCTGCTGTCAAGCTTGCAACAATTTGCAAGGATTTTAACTGTCCACTTATCTATAGGGCAACAAAATACAGGGATAGGTGTGAGCAAAAAAAAAAGTGAATGACAATGACAGCATAAAATATCTAATTATACCTCAGCCCCATGATGATCAATCAAGAACCCAACTAGATCTGCACACTCAATTCGAGTACGGTTGTTTTTAGAGCGCAAACCCTCCAGAATGTAAGGGAATGATTTTGCTGCTGAATATGCTTGCACAATTTGTTTGGTAAGCTCACGCATTTTTTCTCGCACTTTCTCAATGTTATGCCCCAACTGCATTTCAAATATAGTATGTTAAAACTATTAAAAGTACTTTCCCATCAGTGAACAGAATCGTGGCATCCAAGAAAAAAATAATGAATATTTTCCCAGATGCACAAAAATTCATGCTACTGAAGTCTTAGTAGAACCTTTTCAATCAAGCATGGAAGAAATATAGCTGCTTCAGATTCACTCAATGTGTAGGCCTCATCCCGGAGCCGGTCAAAAAGATCAGGGAGAAAATCCAGCACCTGTCCATTTCAGGTCAAACTTCATGTGATCGCTTCTCATGAAGCATCATACTCAAAACATGAAGTGTGACACTACAATGACAAAAGGGGGGAAAAAAAAAGCTATACCTTCAATAGGCAAGTTGTGTTAGATTTACAAAACTGCAAAACAAACCACCTCAAAAGAATGTCCAAAACTTCAATTATTTCCTTTCCAATGGATGGAAGGGCCTGGAAAAAAAAAAAAAAACATACAAGTTTCAATTTGATAACACTATGCCGTGCTCAAGAGTAATCTCCAATAGTCAAGAAAATAGCCAAAAACCTTATGTAAGATCTCTAGCCCATCAACTTGTTTCTTAAAATCCGGACTTAGAAGTCGCCTGTTCAAATCCTCTCTGAAGTACTTCATCATGTCACTCTACAATTTGGGAATATGGCAAGAGAAATCTCAAAACGCTGGATAAGAAATCCAATATAGTTTAAAAGCAGCACTGTATAAAACCAGACCTCAAGATCTTGAACCTGTTCCATCCGTGGCTCTTCAAACTTAAACCTCCGTACTACCATTCTCTCCCTATCCTCCTGTGAATAGGCAAGTGCAATTGGAAAATGTTTAATCAATGCTATTTACATCAAATGAAAAATTCAATGTGTCATATCAACTACCTTGTTTGAGTCCTTGACATTCAATAATGCTTGTGACTGAACAGCTCTGTCTTGAAAAGACATAGTTGGCTCTGGCTTTGACCCTTTCATTGGTATGACTCTCTTATAAAGCCAAGACCATAAATAATCAATCTCCACATTGAATTTCAAAAAAATATAAATGAAATAGGAGAAACATACCGCAGATATCGATCTATTTGCATGTTTTGAGATGCCATTGGAAGCAGCTTTTCCAACCTTTACACTTGTTTTGGATGATGGCCCCATTGAAGTTGTTTTTGTAGATTCAAATGATTCTGATAAGCCATGACAAATTTCAATATGCAATCTCAAAACATAAGGCATGTGCATGCATGCAGAGACACAAAAGAAGTCATGTAAGTTACCGAAGGACAGACCTTGAAAACCACCTGCAGGTCTCACTCGTTCAAGAACAAGAGCCAACGCTGGCCCTTGAATATCTTTCAGATTCTTCTCAATCTAAGAACGAGGGTACACATATTAGGAAGTTCAGTGATCAATCAATACAGGTGAATGAGAAAAAAACACCAGAATAATAATAAAGCACTCACCATTTCTTGTCCACACACTCTCAAAATCTCAGAGATGCATGCTTCAGCTGCTTTTCGAACATCTGATGATTTATCCTAGCAAAAATCCCAGAAGAAATGTCAAGAATGCAGAAGGTGAGTCATGAAATATCTTTTTTCAAGAAAACTAAACTAGAACCTACCGTCATAGCAGAGCAGGCTGGTTTCAGCAAATGTATGGCATCAGAAAACTCACTTGATCCAGAAAGTTGCTTTGACAGCCAATCAAAAAGATCCTTGCGGCCTTCAGCACCAAGCTTAGTTTCTATCAGAGCTGCTGTGATGTAAGGAACCTAGAAACAAAGAAATGTCATTATACCAAACAACAAGAAACCAAAATACCCCAAAATTAAAATAAGACATGTTATCAGTAAATGCATGAAAAATTACCATTTTATCAAGATGAACAGCAGCAACCCAAGAATCTAAAGTATTCAGCGTGCATTCCCTCATATGTTTCTTATTATCCCCAAGACATTTCAAAATATCCGACAGAACACCCTGCAAAACCCAGCCAACAGTAAACTTGAGCTTTTTTCAGGACAACAAATGTAAATGTAAAGAAACACGCTCATCTAGAGCAGACCAACCTTGCTTGACTTTTCAACAGCCGGTCCCATAGCAGAAGCAACACCACCAATGGTAGTCAAAGCTGTCATGATTAAATTTTTATTGCTGTCATATAGACGCCCTCTAAGGGCACCAAATAATTCACCTGGCAACCAAATAAGATATTAATGATCAACACATTGCTAGTTGTAACAGAAAGGTTATTAGGACACTATGCATGTCTTAATACAGCTTTCTAACTATTCAAGTCCATTTTAAATTGAATGCATACCAGTTCCAGTTGGTTGAATGCGTTTATTAGCCTCCTCTAAAATTTTATTGACAGCTTCAATTGACTCCAGTCGAACCTGCAACATGGATTTAAGAGTCAAGATGATAACAATACCTGAGGGTTTCGCGAAGGTTATCATAACATTAAGTGAGTTTGCTTCATCAATATTGACAGCATACCTTCCAATCAGGACTTTCCAAACTCTTGATCAGAGTAGGTGTTATCTTTCCACTAATGTCTTCACGTGGCAGACTATCCAGCCCGCCACCAGAAACAGAAGAGGTGGATTCTGATGTCCTGACTGTTTTCTTAGGAGCGGCGGAAGTACCCTGGAGACGTGTAAAAGGATCAAGTAAACCATATAAAACAAACATTTTGAGAAAGGAATTTGATCTTCAGCTTCCCATTACCTCAAATGGATTTTTATCATACTCAGCATCAAGTGCACTCAGCAGTGCAGGTTTGACATCAGCAAGAAACCCTTTAATATCTGCAAACAGAAAGAGAGAGAGAGAGAGAGAGAGAGAGAGAGAAGAAAATACATATCAAGGATTCATGGCATGTGGAAAATTAATAATGATAAGATAATCACACACCTGGACCAACAAACTTATGTAAAGCACCCAAAAGTTTGATAGTTGCATTTCTGCTTGCGGCTACGCTTGACTGTAGCCCAGTATCTTTACAGAAATCAATTAAATCCTGCAAGATATGTCGCATTTCTCCTTAAAAACTGCAACTAAAGGATAAGAAAAGGAATAGAAAGATAATCTTCAGCATGTCGAGGAAGAGTTATTGGGAGGAAGAGACAGAAGAACCTTAAGCTTCAAATGTGACACACCAAAGTCATCAATTGCCAAAACCATCCAGAGTATTCCCTCACTAAGAACCTTTGGATTCTTGTGCTCTTTCATAATTTTGTAAAGCTGAAAAGGATGAAATTCCACAGATTATTCAGCAACAAATAAGAAAATGGTGATAGTGCTCTCTAAATCTGGTTCAGTCTTTGCATTATACTAGACCAAAAGCAAAGCAAATTGTGAAAGCAAGCACCTAACTGTAAGTATACTTACCCGGTCAAAAACAAATCCTGGACCCGCTGCTTCAGAGAAAGTGGTGAGGCACTTCATGGCATGAGCTCTGGTTTTAATATCCGCCACCCGTTCACTTATACCTGCAAATAGGCATGAAAAAAAACTTTGTAATTTATTCAATCCATTCACTAACAAGGTTAAAGAGGAAAAATCAACTTAGCACAGAATTGGGAGGGTTCACATTTATAGAAAAAATACAAGCAATCTTTCACAAAATACAGCTCTAGCTTCAAACAAAAGAATAGACAAATAGCACTTAATACCCACCTAAAAGGCAGAGCACTACACATTTCTTCGGAAATTTTGATGCAGTTGAAGCTAGGTAAGTAATAACTTCAATGACCTGTTGCTGAACCTGCAATTTGATTGTATTTCTTAGTATTACAACCATTACAGAATTGAGATTGAAATCAATCTGTTCATACAAAAATGTAAAACATCAAAAACATTTAAATACCTGAACATTTTTTTCATTCCATCCAGGAACAGCACAGAGTAAACGAATCAAAATCTCCACAGAATGATCAAGATTCTGTAACCCCTCCACTTGCAGTTTAAATGAGGATATTGCTGCAGCAATTTAAATGAAAAAAAAAGAAGCAAAATTAACCAATTAAACGCAGCTTATGTAACATGGTATAAAAAATAAATAATAGACTCCAGTGCACCAACATATAAATTAGCACAGTTAAGTGGACCAAGAGCACATCATCTCTTTGTAAAGAACAGCATTCTAATCAACCACCAATTAAAGACAATTTATACAAACACAAATATATATCCACTCATAAAGTTACAATCAAAACAATTTTACAAGAAACGGCCAAAGAAAATGTTAAATACATGTCAGGAAAAAAAACCTATATCCAAGCAATTTACCCACAACCAACATAGCATGAGGTAAATTCCACTGAAACAATACAGTAGCATAAAAATTGTCACCATATTTCACCATCTTTATGTTAGAAGAAAACCTGTTCACAGTGAAGCACCCTAAAGCATAATCAAATGTCCCAAGCAGCTTGCAACTAAAGATTTCTGAAATCAAATTAATAGATTTTTGTAGTCCAGTTTCAACTTTTTACATCTATAATAAAAGAAAAAAATAAACATTTAAAGCCTATGATAGACAAAAACAATCAACCTTCAGTTTTTGAAATTGAGAGTAAGCAATGGCATTGGAGAAGCTGAAACAACAGCTTTGTAAACCTTCAGTTTTTAATCCATGCATGAAACAAGCAAAAGATTCTTATAACATACCTTCCAACCGCTCTTTCCACACTGCACTCTTCAGTTGGGAAACAGTTTCTGCTTGAAGGAGAGAACCTAATCTGGTTTCAATTTCTTCAAGACTCATCTCTGCTGGCTGCAAATATCAAACAGAGAGCAAATCATGTATCAAAAACTATGAGAACAACTGACAATCAACAAAGAATGCTTTTAAAAACAAAGGCATTCGCCTGCCTCAACATCCTCAGGTGGTTCAAGTGCTCTTGAAGATTCTGCCCGCCCAGCACCATCTCCTTTCTTGCTAACCCCTGATTTAGTCGGCGCTGCCTTTTTGTTAGCAGCCTGACATAAAGAACAATAGCACAATCAGGAACCATCAAAGTGATAATGTCCCTTTGAGCAAAATTTAATGTGAATGATAAGAAAAACAAAAGAAAAAAAGTAAAAGAAATTCACAGCTGCTGGTGCAGGCCTCTTCCCAGAAAGCATGCTTGCCGCCGACTTTTTAACAAATGAGCCTTCTGATGTCTGCAAAAGAATTTATACAAAAAACTTTCTTAAGATCATGGTTTGAATGAAACTGAAAAGGCCAACCCTTAGAGAAATATCGAAGTGAGGTGCACAGAAAACACACTCAGGGAACTGAGACTAACACACGAGAAATTAAGAAATAAACTACTAGAAATATAGCAGAAAGATGGATAAGTCAGCTTTTTTTATAATAAAGAAACCATTGAAATGAAAAAAAATTACCAAGGAACATTAGAAATCAGCCAAAAATAACAATATTATTAAAAAACTCAATACATGTTTTCCTTTTATCTTTCAATTAAGAGCAGCTGGATCATGCTCACTGAATTTAGTGACCAAGAAACAAGGACCATAGTCAAAACATAAGGCCTTTCCCCTAAAGGAAATTATATGACTAACCACAGCTGGAGATTTCAAAATAAATGTCACTCTTCCATGGTGCACATCGCGCATATCTACCTCTTAAAACAGCTTTTTCTAGAAGTCTAATCAACAAAGTTTCTAATGGTACAAGCAAGACAGTTCTAGTTATAATGTAATTAATGACTCTCTTGCAAATGATAAAAGACAATCTAAGAACAAAATCAAGAATCATAAAGTCTCAAAAAATAAAAGTCACAGCCCACCTCTACTGATGACATGCTTCCACGAACAGCTTGGACTGGACCTGGCCATGGCACAACAAGCACGATCAACTAAATTAAATACAAAAATAAATATAGCTAAAGATTTTATAACCCTAAATTAATTGTTGTGATAGCATCATGGACATAAAAAAGGTGTGCACACCTGAGGATGCCACAGCAGGCACACCATCTCCTGAACCTGCTATCATTTCAGACAGCTTCTTTCTTCTCACATCATCAAGTTTCTCCAGTGATCGCTCCAAAGGCCTCATGCCAACCGACTAAGCAAGAATTTCAGAGTTACAATAGCAGTAGCTAAAAGTGAAGCAATAAATTTTCAATATTTTTCTTGAATGGAAATACTACCTTAGCTACTGCTGCTAACACTTGAAAGGCAGAATCCCTCACATCAGGAGTCCCATCATTAAGGCACTGCAAAATACAATCACTTCATTCGAAACTAAAACAAAAAAAAAAAGGAAAAGTGGCAGCAGATAAGCAAAATCTGTGCAATCCAACAGCTGCATATCTTATAGCTCCATGCATCATAACAAAAAAACTAATAGATGATGATCCATGAATAGTCCAAACCATAGGCCAGTTCCAATTCACAATGTAAAGATTGATTTTCTAATTCTCCTTCAAAATCTTATAACAGACCAAAGAGAAAAGCTTTGTTATCTGAAATAAACACCAGCTATTGAATATGAAATGCAATGTGGTGAAAATGAAATGGACACTAGCAACAAGCATGCGAAGAATTTCATTATACGCATTACTATAAGAGCAATGGATGCACTAACCTCCATACAGATAGGGACATAATCCTTGTGCACCTTCAGAATAACAGCCTTGTTACTTGTTTCAATACAAAATGTCACCCAGTTTAAAGTTAATGAGCGCACTAGAGGAACTTTATTTTTCACTGCTGTTTTGACATCTGCAGCAAAAGAAATCATTCAGAACCAAAACCACGTAACCCCATAAACCATGAGCCAATAGTGGCAAACAATTTACCGTATAAGCCTAAAAAATGGAAATCAGGGCATTATTTATGAAAAGAAAAAACTATATGGGAAAAGAAACACTAATTATGAAAAGAAGCTGCAAAAGAAAAATAGATTGAAAATGCAAGATTTTCTCCTCAAGAAGCCTAATTATGTTTTAACTATGCTCACATCAGTTATGAAATGTATTAAAAACAATAATGACAAACTTGTGGTGCCAATCCAAAACAAGCAGAAATATAAAACAAACAGAAATTTAAAGGATTAAATGACAAAGAGCAGGAATTGGTTAAACCAAATACAAAAAACTAAAAGTATAAGCTCTAAGGCTCAAACAACTTAACAGAGTTTATCAGAATATGAGAGTATTTGGAATGAATGGCGAACTTACCTTCAATGATATCAGCAAGATTTAAGCATCCAGCCTTATGCATCGCTTGCAGAGTTTGAGCAAGTGCCTCGGTGAGTGTGGGTTTTTTCTCTTTCAATTTTTCCTATTAAAAGAAACCATAGAAACAGCAATGTTGTCAGAGTTAGACAGGTAGTATTAAAAATTAAAAACTCATTTATCACACAAGATGAACGTGTGGACCAGTTCAACCCACTCAGGTAGCCAAGGTTTGAAAAGCATTATTGTGTGAGCATGTGTGTCATCATCAAAGTGTATATGGCTCTTACAAGCAATACAGGTAATAAGAAACGAGAGCTCCCAGAAAAATGGGTTCTTAGACCACGTGCAAGGTTGCCAATAGCTTGTATGGCTTCAACTGCAACAGCGATGTTCACATCTGTAATAAGCTGCAGGAAAAATCATAGTGAAGCATAGATCACAGAAACTTCAAGAAGGATAAGAAAGCGTCATAATAAAAGTCACCATGGACACAATAAACCAGCAGCATATATAATAAAGAAAAGCATTTGTAATCCTACAAGTTGAAAGCTCTATACCATATTGAAATTCAATGGCTATAAACAAATGCATTATACATAGTGAAGCTCTTTTAATGGGGGGGGGGGGGGATTATACTTCCGGTAGTAAAATAGATCACAGATACAACAAGAAGGATAAGAAAGCATCATAATAAGTCACCCTGGACACAATAAATCAGCAACACAAATAATAAACAAAAGCATTTGAAATCCTACAGGTTCAAAGCTATATACCAGGTTCAAGTTGCCATATTGAAATTCAATAGTATTCGATGGCTATGCGGGAAATGCATAACACAATCTCCATATAAAATATCTTAGAATCAGATCATCGTGGTTAGACAACAATCATGAACTTTTATCATTATGACAACACTCAATCTTAAAAAAGAGAGAAAAGCACGAGTACAAGGTTTTCAACAGCCAAATTATGTAACCTCATAATAACCTTGCGTGTAAGGCTAATGACAAGTATTTGACTTGGCACCAAATTTCAAAAATAATTTTCCTAATTATATTTGGGTTATGTAGGTTCTCATCTCTTCCACAAATTGACCAAACAAATGCACTTCACCAGAATCAAAGTCAACTATTTGTCATCCAATTAAATTTGTTTTTTTTAACAAAAATAACCTCATTTACCAGAAAAGGAGATAGAGAAAGCAAAAACAAAAAAAAAATGGAAAGGAACACAGAAATTCTAGCAAAAAATATAGTAACAATAAAAAGGGAGATGATTATAGGTAATTTAAAATGGTTGTTCCAACTTTAAGGAAAAAAATTACCTTCTTCAAAGTCCGACAAACTTCAGAGAAATCACCAGGTGCTATCCTCTTTGTGGAAGCAAGCTTCGTCAGCTCTGCAACAGCCTCCTTTCTTTCTGACCATTTGGTGGCTTTCTAAGAGGTGGACACAAAATGTTAAAAAATAGTAACCAACAAAACTTGAATATTTAGAAGATGATAATAACAAGTTAGATAAATCCAGAACACTTAAAACATGAAATAAAGAAGCAGGAGCACTGACCACTCCATCCCAAAATCCAGCCTTCTCCAAAGGACCCAAAATATCAACCGGGTCTACAAGGTCATACTCATCTATTTCTTGATGAGCTGGAAGTCGTACACATACCAGTAATGGCATATCAGTCAATTGAGAATGAATGGTTAAAATACTATGGGAGAAGTTAAATCACATACCTTCAGCAGCAACTTCTTCAGATGGACCAGAACCCACAACTTCTGACACCCCTTCTGGCTCTGGTTCCTTGTCTTGCTCAGATCTGATCACATAAGCATGTTAACTCTACATTCCAACGAAAGCATAACAGAATGGACTTCCAACAGATATATATCCTGTTTTTTAAACTAATTGATAAAGGGAGGGAAACTGTGCATTGCCTAACAGCAGATCTAGAATAACAAACTTGCAAAGGTACATAAATCAAACAAAACCAGCACCAACCCAAGCTATAGATAATGATAAGTAACAAATTAATCATTGGGAAAAAGGAGACAGATTTAACAATTGTGACATTACAACCTTAAAATTATAATTCCAAACCAATCATGTACATCAATAAACATTACAACAAGCTTCAAACCAATGTTGTAAATTACAATACAGAAACTTAAAACATATGATCAATTCAAAGCATGGTAATGTTGGAAGAATGGAAGCTTAAAGCCTAAGGAAATATCTCAGGAGAACTACAGTACCTCTAGTAAAAAGCATGAAAGAGTAGAAAAAGGCTCTTGTCTAGATTTACCTAATCTTACGGGATGGCTTAGCTATCCCCGTAACATTAACAAGCTCAGCCTCCAATTCTTTTTTCTTCAAGCAGGAACATGGGGGAACAAAGGGAAAAAATGTCCATTATAATATATAGGTAAAATGACAGTGACAATGTCATGCAAATTAATGAATATATTTGTTGTACCATGGTATCTCGCATCTTCTCAAAGAGAATTGATTTCACAGGATCTTTTCCGATCCACCGACAAAGCTCAAGAGTTAGTCCTTTAGATGATGCACGGACATTTTGATCCTGGTGGTCAAACAATTCTGGAAGCATCTTTAAAATCCTCTTTGGGGGGACAACTTTGGCTCCAAAATCACTGTTAGCAAACAGAACAAAATAACAGGGACACTTAGACAAATAAAAGAATCAGTGCTTTGCAACAAAGAAATATTGCTTACAAACCTTAAGGCTTGAAACATAACATCTATAGCAGGCACCACAGCTTTGGCAACTTTGTTCTTAATTGCTTTCTCCATTGCATCCTACAATCACCAAACAATTAACTATCTTCAGAAAAAAAATAATCAGGTTTATTCACGCTAGAATTTCTTAGCCTTTGGTGAGCAAAAGGCCTCCACAACAAGCAACAGCTAGAAACTATGCTAAACAAACATAGATGGTAAATTTTATGGAATGCAAGAAGGAAAAAGAACTTAGAACACAGTGAAAAACAAAAGAGAGAGAAGACAGAGACAGAAAACTGCTGATTGTAACAAAATCCTGAAGCAAAATAAAAGAAAGGCTACAAGCACTGATTCACATTCCAAAATACCAGAGTGTAACAGTCAGATACACTCAATATCAGGGATTTTGATATACAGTAAAAGAGACTGTCCAACTTTGTGCCACTTTCCAAGAGTAATCAAGTCTGTTCAAAGAATCTTAAAGCCTACCTACTTGTGCAAGTTCTTCAAATTCTAACTACAACGATGAGATTACAAAGCTTGCAGTTGATTTTTCCCAACCAGAGCACAATCATTCAGTCAACAAGAAAGATTCTTAATTTCAATAAATTAAGGCTCACTGATGTACCACACAGCCTTTGTGGGACATAAATTCAATTTTTTCCTACTACATGGAGATTCAAATACTAGAGAGCAGAGGCAAGTTACAATTTTAAATTATTACTTAAGAAAGTTTCATCAACAAAACTAATAATTAAAAGATCAGGTAGCACAAGAAAGCTCATGTAGTACAGACCCAATTTACAACTTCAATTTTCATTTCTGTTTTTTGAGTACATGTGCATATACAACTAAAGGTAAGATGAGATGAATACTGATGCAAGTAGAAATGTAAATCACCCCATGTAAATGATCCTAAAGGACAGAGCATACCTAAATTAGAAAAAGGTGAACCAATTAATAAAAGGCACCACGCTCAATCCTTGACAAGCCACATCACCAACCTCCAAAATTTTGAGGTGCTACAGTAGACAAAGGTCAATGTTGTCAAAGGAAGCCCAACTAGAAATGGAGGAGGAAAGGTGAGCCTGAAACAGCTCTGTTATACCCTCTAAGTGATGCACTGCATTGATCATTTTTTGCTCTTTTTCTCAATTATGTCCATTCAATGTACTAGAGCAGATTGCATAGCTAACTTCCGTTGTGCCTTTAGACAATTCTTAAAGTGGATGAGAGCACTACATGGAGAGAGTTGTAGAAGCACAACTTTTTCCCCAAGTGGGCATCCTAGAATAAGAATCATCTCTTCTGTTATTTCAGAAAACCAATAACAAGCCCTCAGTGAGAACCTAGTTAGGTTTGGCTCTGTGAAATGTGGCAGTACAAATTTGAGGTATGACTTTGCTAACTCCCACATTTGCTTATGAATAACCACAAAAATACAAGCTCACACCGTTTAGTCAGCCTCTATATAATCAACAAGCCTATCCTGTTATGCTTAGGGCGCCTTGGATATTGAGGCACAGTCATTTCTAATTTAAATCCAGCACCCAATTTACAACACTAGACTGGCATGGTTAATTTTGCAAAAAAATCCACTTAGTAATGCTAATAAAAATGAATACTTTTAGCTGAAAATCTCCAGAGCATCATAAACTTAGGAACGAATAGGAAACCAGCTGAAGAATGGTGATAATTATTACACTGATATGTGAAATGGACACGAAGCTACCATCAATCCTACAACTAATTAAGAATCAAATACCAACATGACACACTGAAATGTCAACAAAACAGTAAAATAGCAATAAAAAACAACTACCATTTTAGTACAGGCAATTAAAAAAATATATCAAAATTTGTTCAATTTCAGTAAACATTATAACAATTCATTCATTCATTATCAACAAACAATTAAACAAGAGAAACATTCCAACACTAAACCATAGCAAAAAAAAATTTAAAAAAAAATCAACCAAGACCAACACGCATTTTCACTCTTTACTAAAAACCATAAAATCACTCACCAAAAAAACATCCACAGCTTCCAACTCCACCCACAGCATAAACGCTGCCTGCGCTTTCTCCACAGTCTTTGGCCTACCAGTAAGACACTTGGCCACAATCGCATCACACACCTCTTTCGCATACCTACACACCAGCACCACAACAACAACAAATCAAAACCCACAAAAAAAAACGCATGCAAAAAAAATAAAAACAAATTCCACCACCTTCCAGCATCCGCATCGGCAGCACGTAAAAACGCAATCAAAGCATCGAGCGCTTTCTCCTGTACAGGCGCATTCGAATCCGCAACCGTTTTCCTAAACAATGGAGCTAACAAAAAACCGCAACAAAATTAATCCACATTTGCAACACAAATAACAGATCTGAAACCTAAAAATTATATAAAAAAATATTAGAAACCCTAACTAACCGAATTCACGAAGTCTGGAGTCTTTAGGATCGGAAATGGAATCACAAAGAGAAGCCAAATCGATATTGGCTTCGTTTCTAACTTTCCAGTTCTTGTGTAACAACCGATCTTCCCATGCCAATTTCTTCGCTTCCTTTAACAACTTCTCTTCTTCCGACATTTTCTTTCTTTTAGATCTCTCGCAATTTCACTGCGGCGATTTCTCTGAATATTTTTCTTCTTCTTTTTTAAGTTCCTCTCGCCGGCGAGAGAGGGTGGAGGAGAAATGACAAAATCAGGGTATGGATTAGAGAGGGGGAGAGTACGATAAGTTTTTTTATTTATTTATTTAATGTTGCTAAATCAAAGATCATGAGAGTGAGAGGGCTATTTTGAGATGTACGTTTTTGAATTTGGAGAGGTTTTTCGACGCGCGGTGTGGGGAGTTGAATGCACGTGTTGAGGGAAGGGGATTGGGGGGGTGACGGTTGTTTGGGAGGAGGGGATGGTGGGGTTAAAAAGGGAAGTGACTTTGGGCAAATTGTTAAAATGGAAAGAACGTTAAAGGTTTTGAAATAAATTTATTAAGGCGTGTTTTTATGGTTTCTTATTTTATGTTTTTTTCTTTTTTTTAAATACATTGATTGGTGGAGAAAATGTGTTATTATTAATAAGAGTAGCATTATAAATTTTTAAAGGGATATCATTGTAAAATATTTTTCCAAACAAAACAAAAGTAAAATGTTTTTGTTTATGAAATATTTTGCTATGATATAATTACACTTTCAAGCATCCTTTTTATGTCTCTTAAATTAACACTTAGATTTTAAAACTGTGGCACACACTCCCAACATCTTAGAAAAGAGATAAAAAAACAGCATTTTTCTTCAAAACTCACATCAGCACTCCCAACAACTTAGCCAGAAAAGAGATAATAAACAGCATTTTTCTTCAAAACTCACATCAAAAGCAAAGAGACCATGAGGAGGAGGGATCCCCACATTTTTCAATTTATCTTTGTTTTTATTTGTTCAATTGCATCTCCTAATCTTAAATATAATAGATAATCTCTATGATTGTTTGAAGGCATTATAATTATAGTAAATTTAAGTTATAAATTATTAAATATTTTTATTCATTTATTATATCATAGCAAAATTATTTTATTATTTAATAGCTTAACTAACTATATTATTCACTACATTATTGTACAATTATAACTCAAAAAGTGACTTGTTTCCTCAATAAAAAATAAATATTATTTATTTTGCAAGAAATAAGTGATTATGATTGACTTAATCCAAGGTACAAATTTGTATTATTTTTTTGTAAATTAGCCAATTGCTTTATAATTATGATAGTTATTTATATTAAAAAATCATATTTGAGTAATTAATCTCATTGCACTGCAAACACTATCTTATCTTCTTCTTTTTAAGAGTAACTAATCTCATTTCACGATAAAAGTTTTTTTTATTTTACTTTCCTTTACTATGCAATCAACCAAGTCACTAGCCGCTCTAAGGATGTGAGAGAAGGTGATGACTACAAAGAGTTAGAAGAATATAATTGAAGTGTAATGAGGTTCGAAGAAATTCTACTTGGTCAAGGCTTTTCTAAAGCATCGCAGTGATTTTAAGGATTTAAGAAAAAAATAGTTTTCAATTAATTTTTTTAGTGTTTTTTTGATATTTTGATGAGTTAATATCGAAAAAAATATAATTTTAATATATTTCTAAATAAAAAATTACTTTAAAAATTAAATCAATATAAATTACACTTCTTGTAGGAGCTAGTTTAAATTCATATAAATTACACTTCTTGTAGGAGCTAGTTGGCTTCTAGGTGGATTAGACCAGAGCTTTCTTCCATCTGAGTTTTGTAAAAGATCATTCTTAGTATATATAAAATGATTATTAATACTTAACTCGATTAGCTATCTTGTGAAGAATCAAAGGAAAAGGATTATCCAATTCAAGGCAACATCATTTAGTACATTGTTGTTCTTAGGTAGCCACATCATCCAAAACATGTTCTACTCCCTTCGTATAAGCTAATAGGAGTCATCTAAATAGCCCCCCACTAGATTTTCCACACCTCGAAATCAATAGAGATAAAGATGAGATGCTATTTTAGTATTAGAAATTCATAAATCTTGTAATTATTTGGATAATGCATCTGATATAAATGAGTATTTGGTATCCAATTTGTCAAGTATCACTAGCAACACAAATGCTTCTACTGTGTGGAGGGAATCCTTTTCACATATAAGAGTTCATACGAGAGATACAAGGAAGTAAAACCAAGTCGTGAAGTTCCTTTTACTTTTACTTTTATGGATCCAAATTAACTTGTTTATCATATCACAAGAAGACCCGTAAATGGTTAGTATTACAAAAAAATGCTAAAAGAGTCGATGTATGATTGGTCACTTTTTCAGTATTCACCTAAATACATATTATTGTGAATTGAAGTGGTGTAATAATAAGATTATCCTTATTAAAGAAACTTATTAAACATGCAGTTAGAGGTATGATTGTCTTTGATTGTCTTTTTCATAGAGTACATTTGACATTAAAAGAATAATCAAGAATAAAATAGTTTTTTTGGGCTACAGTATAAATACTTATTTGCCTTTCAAGACAAAATTTTAACCTTTAGGTTGGGGGCTATTTTTGTCTTTTTTTTAAAAAATAAACAGTGAAGATACAACCATGCCATTAAAAAAGGAATATACATGTGTTGAGGAGCTTCTCTGTTTTTTTTAATTGAAATAGTTTAAATACAAAATTACCCTTGAGTTTCAACAAAAACAAGGTTGTATGTATGAGTGTTTTCCTCGTTTCCGTATAGCTTTATTGTAAATAGCATGTGGGGTATAAGAATCAAGGTATTTGCCAAACTTAAGGGATCTAGACTTTGTTAGCGCTAAATTCAGAGTGTGTGGACATGGTAGTTAGCCAAGTCCAAAGTCAAGTGGGTCTAGCATGTTTGCCAGACTTAAGTAAACATGAATCAAACATGTTTACTTATTGTTGTTTATTAATAATAATAAATTTGAAAAACAATATTATTACCATTGAAAAAGACCATAAATTTGATTTGAAGAGTAAAATTAAAAACTATAAGAACTTTGAGAAAAAAGTGAAGGGAAAAATAATAAATCAAAAGTAGAAGGACTGAATTGAAAAATATAATTTACAAAAATTAAAATTAAAGGGTTGAATTGTAAACAAATAAAGCTCACGCAAAAGAGAAAAAGGACAAAAAAAAAGCCAAAACAAAAATGATGGATTCTGAAACGCCAACAAAAAATAAGAACAGATTTAGAAGGACTAAAACTAAAAAGGAATAAAAGATAACAAATTAAAATAATGAGAACTGAAATGAAAAACAAAACATATAAGAAATTGTAATTGAAGGAGAAATTTAAACAAAACAAAACTTCAATAAAAGGAATAAGGACGAAATAAGAAATGAGTTTGACATGTCTGTCAAACTCAAGGTACTTGGATGTGGCGTCAACCAAGTTCAAAGTACGTGGAGATGGTGATCAACCAAGTCCAAAGCAAGGTGGGACTAATATACTTACTAGACCCAAATAAACATAGGTCAGACATGATTGACAAACTCAAGTAAACTTGGTAGAGTTTATTTATCAGATCCAAGGCACCTAAACTGGGTGCTAGCCAAGTCTAAAATGCATGAACATGACGATCACCCAAATCCAAAATAATAGGATCTAGCATGATTGTCAGACCCAAGTAACATGAGCATGGTATGTTTCCAGACTCAAGGCTCCATGATTTATCATCATCCATGGCCAAAGTACGTGGACATAACAAGCAGCCAAGTCTAAAGTAATGTGGATTTGATATGTTTACTAAATCCAAGTTAAAGCGTGTCAAGCATACTTGTTAGATCCAAAAACATAATTTATCAAGCCTGTAAATGCCTTACCTAGTTTTTTTTTTAATTTGTAAGTTTTTAAAAAATTAATACTGTGGATATTTTTTCAAATGAATTTTTGGTTTATGTTTAGGTAGATATGATTCACCTGTCGTTTTTTTAATTTTATATAGATTAATGTTTTTTATATTTATTTTTTTATAAGAGTTTTCATGTGTGCAGCCTTGCATTATTTTTTTAATTATTGTTCAGTAAATTTTATACATGTGTCAATTTCTATTATAAATTTTATGTGTTTTTCTATTACAAAATTATTTTGACAGGAAAATTGATTAAACATGATAAGGTAAATTACTTGTGTTGTAATATTAGATATCTTAAACATTATTTTTTGCTTGGTTGTTTAATTAGATGTATACATAAGTTTTTTATTTACATGTAGGAGTTTTTTTTTCTTTATGTATGTGTGTGAAGAATCTGGTAGAGGAAACTATTTGGCCAATGCTTGTCCAAAAATGTTTAAAGGCTCTAGGTGCACTTAAGTTGTTTTCTCTTAAGAAAAAATTACTTTCTAAAGTGAGTGTTTGAAATATATATCATTCTCATTTTATACGTTAGATCCAAACAATTAGATGAATATATAAAGTATTTTTCTAAACATTTAACTAAGTTATTTAGGTCTTTATAATAACAAGGAGTTGACAAGCATTTGTTACTCTTTACTTATTAACAATTGTTGGGACTTCACTTTTCACTCAAAACTTGGGCTTTCATATTTTTTTTGTTCATCGCGCCGCCTTTTGTTTTGAGTTGCTCAAACAATGCGCATATTAGATTGATGTCCATTTAAATTTTATTATTTGATTCTTATGTGAAATTCAAGATAATTTAAGTTAGTTTTTTGCATGTTACTTATCCTTTGCTAAAAAGCCAAATTATATATCTTTTAATGCTACAAACTCTTAATTAGATGCTTAAAAAGTGCTCTTTTTCTTTCAATTGTCTCACAATTAAAAGAAAATCATGTTTTTAAAAGTAGTCCGCAACAACGTGTAAATAACCTAACTAGTCCTTGTCTAATTAAATATACACCTTAATAATGCTGAAAATTTGTTTAAAGAGTATCGGTAATTAGCATATTTGAGGTCAAATTAAAAGTAGAGTCAACTCACTTTTGAGGTTAAAACTTTTTTAAAATTTAATTTTCATACTTTTAAGGTTTAAACTTTTTTAAAATTTAATTTTCAACATATGCTTTTTAATATAGAGCATTAACATGATTTAAATAAATTATGAATGGATAATAAATTGATCTAAAAAAATTCTTAGTTGACATGTTTTGTTGAAACTCAAAACTCTTTAAAGTTTTCTATTCCGTATAGAAAAAAATATAAAACTTTCTTGGTGTTTATAAAATGAAAAATTAAGTTAAAATTGAGCCCAAATAACATCCAAAAAGGAGAAGACCTAAGTAAAATGGCATTTGAGTTTAAACATATATGCGTTAGGCAAGCCTAAGCTTCAAACTAGGTCTAGGTTAGGACTTATTGTAAAATAATGTTTTGGGCTACAAAAAATTATTTTGTATTCATAAAACTTAAGCTTGGTTTAGTCAATGAAAAATTATTTCTTCCAACCCATTATTTTTTCAAGTCCAGCCAAGAATGTTAATAGTCTTTTCCATAAGCATTTTATATAAATTTGAATCTAAATATTTATATCCACTATGTTCATATTTAATTCTTGATTTATAGTAGCTAATCAAAGGTTGAATGGTGAGAATTAAATTTTTTAATATTTTAACTTCCAAAATTCACTATAAAAAATAAATAAAGGTGAATGAAGAATTTGAAACAATGTTTTTCAAAATTTCTATACACTCCTTTTCACCTCATATTTTAGTGTTTTATTCTTTTTTAATGCTTTGGCTTTTTTTCTAAAATCTAGAACTTAAGTTCATCTTTTTCAGAAATATTTAATTTGCATAATTTTCTATTTAAAGATATTGTTTAAAATTATATCTAAACTAAGATGTTATTGTTGAAATCTTAGGAAATATATTACAAACAATTTAGTTGCACAAATAAAAAGTAATACATTCAAATGATTTATCATTGACGACAATAAAGAGTTTCATTGCTTTAAAATGCATTCAACAAATAAGAACCTTTATTTATTTTAATTTAAGCATAATTGTTGTTGTTGTTGTCATGCATAGAGTGCTTTGGTTTTATATCAATTGAAAATTTGAATTATTTTATTATAATTATGTTGAAATCATGTTTAACATGAGTTTTATTTGTATATATTTATGTTTTGAATGCTTTTGTAATAATAAATTAAACATTATCATTTAACAATCTAATATATTTACAATTATGAAAAACACATAATATCTCTTCATCATGATATAAATATGACAATTCTTAAGCATTTAAGATACAAGACATTATGGATATATTAATATCTTAAAATATTTTATATATTATACAGAATTATTTAAGAGTAAATTAAAAGTTACTACTTTATAAAATTTTAATGAAAACTAAAAGAGATTGTGTTTTTACTGGACATCACCTCACAAAATACTATTCATTGCAATAATATTTTTTTTTACTTTTTTTAAATATATGTTTTTTTATATATAATTTTATCCTTTAATGTTTGATTTATTAGAGATTAAGTTTTGTTATATTTTGTAGTATGTTTTCTAAGTGGTTATTTTAGTTTCATAATCTAAGTCACAGATTGAGCGAGTCAACTAGATTGAATTAAGTTTTTTTAATCTCTTTTTAATTGATACTTTTTATTCAATTTCATCCTTTAACATTTTTAACATTGGTTTGATTAGGGACTAGATGTTTTCATTTATTTTACTTTTTTATGAGGTTATTCCGATCTTATAATTTGGGTTATGAGTTTTGCGAGTTAGCCCCAGTAAACTTAGGTTATTTTATAATTTTTTTTATTTAATTTCATTATTCAATAATGAATTTATTATAAATTATACTTCATAATTTATTCAATATGCTTTCTATGAGGCTATATCCTCGATCGCGAGCTTAACTGGTTAACCTAGAATGACTCGAGTTGTTTTCTTTGTTTATTTTATATGAGTTTATCCTGGTATCATGACTCAAATCATGAGTTTGATAGGTTAACCCGGGTGGACTTGAATTGTTGTTTGTATCTTTTTTTTTAAATTGATTTTTTTAAATATTCCTTCAACATTGAATTGATTGAGAATTATACTTCATAATTTATTTCAATTTACTTTTTATGGGATTATCCTAGTCTTATAACCTAAATCATGGATTTGACAGTCTAACTTGTATTTTTTTTCCTCTTTTTTATTTTTATTTTTTCAATTCCATCATTTAATAGCAAGTAGATTGAAAATTAAGTTTCATAATTTATTTTAATTTGCTTTACATGAGGCTAATAAATCTTATGACTTGAGATCTTATGACTTGGTTCTTGGATTTAAAAAGTTAACATGTATTAATTTAATATGTTGTCATTTCAATATTTTTTTTAAAAAATGTCATTTTGAATCTTTTTTAGTCAAATTATGTTTTCATATAGTTATTCAAGTTAATTTTTAGCTTTTTGAGTTGACTAGATCACATCAAGCAATTTTTATACCATTTAGCTTTTTTTACTATAAAATATTATCTATGCATGACTCTTTTTGTATATTAAACCAGAAGTTATGCAAGATACATGAAGTTGCATGAGAAATGCATACAAATTATGTTATTCACACTACTTTACAGTTAAATGAATTTGAATATCTAAAAGTAAAATCATTTCAGAAATTATGATAATAATCATGAAAATTAAAAATAGTGTCATTTTTTTTTTCAAATTAATTATTACCACTATATTCCCTTTTAATTCGGAATTAGGATAAGATTCTAAAATATTAAATATAAAAATTAGGAATAATAATTCTATTTTCATTTAAAAGATTTTTCATAATAAAAAACAATCATCTACGAACCAGAAACCAAAAGAAAAAAAATGGTGCAGCCAAACTAAGCACAAGTCTGAAGATGTGGGCAAAAGCGTAATTTCAATTCATGGGCGCGTGGGATTGGGTTTGTTCTGGACCAGGACATGTTGTTGAGCAGTGTTTCTTGTAGGGACCTGAAATGTGGGTCCCAGACATAAGCACTGCGGGAGCGGGTTATTATAAATACAAGTGATGATGGGTGATTCTCTACGATATATTTCACAGGTACGGCATTGCTGAACATTCTTGGACCCGTTGGATAGGATATGATTCAATGTATTTAATGGCTGTGATCAGCAGTTGGTGATCCGATGGTTGATCTTGACGTTCATTTAACCGTGCCTTGATCAAGGTTTTGATGTATTAAACACTTCTTAAAACCTTCGTTAGCTTAGCCGGCACTTCTTGTGGCATTTTTAAAATTGGTTTGTCGTTGAAAGAGAGCGTTGCTCTTTATTTGAAAAATAAAAAAATAAAATTTGTTGGGACTAACATATCAAAAGAGAAGCCAATAGCAACAAAGCAAGAGGGGGTTTGTTGAAAAGAAAAGAAAAATTTAGGGACATGGAATGAGTAAATTATGACAAATATATAAATATTTATTTTCGTTTATAATTATGAATTTGCTACCTTGAATAGATCAACTCAACTCCTTTAATTTGATGTCAAAATCTTTGGGCAATTTGTCCATATCATGAGAGATTTCTTTGGTGTAAACTAATTAAAAGAATTCATGTATTTTAAAAATAATCTAAGTTCATTAATATTTTTATTAAATAAATGATTTAAGAGTTACTTGTCATCTAGGAGCAAAATATCAATTTAAAAAAAAACTTGCTAATATAAACTATATTTACTAATGAATTACAAACTTTTAACTTAAATCTTCATAAAACATTAGAAAAGGCATTAATTTAAATTTTTTTTAAAAAAATAAACTTTTGAAACACATTCAAACACAATTAAAAACACAATATTAAATAGGTATATATATGCCAAGATAAAAACTTAAAAAAACAATTACCATGAAAAAATAAAAGAACATTTGAAAGACATGTTGCACACCTAATTAATTAAAATTAATTAATTTTTACATGTTTATATTTTTAATTTCTTTAATTACATTATTTTTTAATACAAAATAGTTATCTTAACACACAAATATCAAAACTGGATAAAAATATTAAAATTGTAAGTACACAAACTAATAAAGTTTTGATAAAAGCATTTATAAAATAAAATAAAAAGTGAAGAGATCAAATTGGATAACATTCAAAATTAGATTTGAATGTTGATTGCAACGGGGGGTTATGGGGGTGTTTACTCAAGATTATCAGAGCACAATTTATCATTTGTCAATGGACAACAATACGAAGTAATTGCTTAAGTTTTTAGTGCCTGAATTATGTCAAAAAGGTACTTGACCCTTTACGAGATTATTTTAAATCTTTTTGATGTATTAATATTAAAAATAATTTTTTAAAAATAAAAAATTATTATTAATATATATTTTAATATAAAAAATTATTTAAAAAATAACTATAATCACAATGACAAATATATTCTAAGCATACCTTACTTCACATATCATGCTTATTTGATTTGAAAAATCCACCTACAAATTTTGAAAAAATATTTCAAATTTTCCTTCCTAAATTTTAATTTCCCTGCCATGAGTGGGAGTGTGCATCTCGGTTGTTCTCTTATTTCCTGTTACATGATAACATTTTAATAAAAAAACTTTTATGTATGGAGAGCAGGAGATGGAGTACATGGCAGAACCATAGTTACTTCTTTTGGTGTATATTTCATGTGCTGTTTTTTTAAAATATATTTTTTAAAAAATTTAAATTTATTTTTAATACTAACACATTAGAACAATCCAAAATATAATAAATAATTTAAAATTAAAAAATCTAAGTTTTTAAAAACACAATCCAACTGCAATCTCAAATACTTAATAAAAACACACTTAAATGATTGGCTAATACTACACCGTAGGTCAAGTGTTGACAATATATATTCTAATAAAAAAATTAAATTATATAAGAACTGGTTTAATATAACTTAGTTAATTTAATAAGTTCAAAAACAACGTAGAAAATTGTTAAAAATATATTGACTAATAACTATTTTCAGATGACATTTTTTTTTTAAAAAAATATTGAGACATAAACATATTAGATCAAACCCAAGTTAATCCGGGTTAACATGTTAATACAATATATAGATCATGGGACCGAAATGATTATAAAAAAAAATTAAAACAAATTATGAAATTTAATTTCTAATCAATCTAATATTAAATGGTAATTTGTTTTTAAAAAAAACTCAATTAAAAAGATAAAAAAACAAACAACTTAAGTTAGCATAGGTTAATGTACCAAGCCCACAACTCGAATTTTATGACTTAGATAACTCTATAAAAAATAAATTGAAACAAATTATGAGGCTTAATTTCTAATAAACCCAACACTAAATGATAAAATTAAAAAAATAAAAAATAAAACAAAAAAAACAAAATGTAATCTAGATCATGAGACTACTTTTATGTATGGACAGCAGGAGTTGGAGTACATGGCAGAACCATGGTTACTTCTTTTGGTGTATATTTCCTGTGCTGTTTTTTTTTAAAATATATTAAAATATTTTTTAAAAAATATTTAAATTTATTTTTAATCCTAACACATTAGAACAATCCAAAATATAATAAATAATTTAAAATTAAAAAATCTAAGTTTTTAAAAGCACAATTTAACTGCAATCTCAAATACTCAATAAAAACACACTTAGATGATTGGTTCATACTACACTATAGGTCAAGTGTTGGAGATATATATTCTAATAGAAAAAAATTAAATTATATAGTAACTGGTCCAATAAGACCTAGTTAACTTAATAGGTTCAAAGACAACGTAAAAAATTATTAAAAATATATTGATTAATAACTATTTTCAGATGACATTTTTTTTTTAAAAAAATATTGAGACATAAACATATTAGATCAAACCCAAGTTAATCCGGGTTAACATGTTAATACAAGATATAGATCATGAGACCGAAATGATTATAGAAAAAAATTAAAATAAATTATGAAATTCAATTTCTAATCAATCTAATATTAAATGATAAATTTATTTAAAAAAAAACTCAATTAAAAAGATCAAAAAACAAACAACTTAAATTTGTATAGGTTAATGTGCCAAGCCCACAACTCGAATTATGTGACTTAGATAACTCTATAAAAAATAAATTAAAACAAATTATGAGGTTTAATTTCTAATAAACCCAACATTAAATGATAAAATAAAAAAATAAAAAAATAAAAAATAAAACAAAATGTAATCTAGATCATGAGACTACAATGAACAAATCTAATATTAAATAATAAAATAATAATAAAAACATCCTAACAATGTTTTGTGAGCCTCTCAATTCGTTTTTGTTAATTTAACAAAAAAATAAAGATTTTTTTTTACTTTTTTTATAATAAAATTGATGTTCTGTTCTAAAAATCACTATAAAAAATGCTTTGTAAATTTGGAAAAACTTTCTGAAAACAATTTGAAAATCAATAATCAAAATGAAGTTTTTAAGCAGTTTTTATGCAAAAACATTTAAGAGCACTTATCACCAAATAACTTTATAATTTAACCTCTACTAATAGCACTCTTTTTTAGTTCTCTTCAAAACTACCCAAAAACCTAGCTTTTGTTAAGCATTTGTTTGGCAATATTATCTATTTTTTTCTTATTCATTGTATATTTATTAAAAATATATAAGGCACAGATAAAACATTGTAGCATAAGAGAAAATTTATAATGAATTAAAATAATAAAATAACATTTTTACCGATTCTTAGATCCAGTCACAAGACCAAGTTTAGGGGTAAAATAATCTTTTATATATGATTCATTTTTTGTTTTTATATTTAGTGGGGATACAAAAATATTTTCATCATTTTTTAATAATGAAAAACCTTTACTGCTCTTAAAATAAAATACTCAGATATTTGGTTGCTAGGGTTTTGTTTTAGATTTCATGTCTTTTTGCAAAGTTTAATTACTACCCTGTGTTAGAATTAATTAAGGCTTGTTTTGGGGGCATTCATGTATTTTCATCCTTTGTGTTAGAATTAATTAAGGCTTGTTTTGGGGGCATTCATGTATTTTCATTATTCTTAGCATGGTGAAATCACAAAATTAACCTTTGCTCAAAATTTTTTTGGCTTGGTTTGGGGGCAATTTCCTTCCACCTTGTTATTAGACTCCTTACAACGGCATCTTCCACCTTAGGCGGTAAGTGTTGCTTTTGGATAAATAGATTGTAGCTGGAGAGGTTTTTTTTTTTTTTTTTTCCTTTTCTTTATCTTCCTTCAAGATTTGTGTCTGCATTTAAAATTTCATAGCAGTCCTCTTAGTTGGGTATATTTGCATATCAGTCTTCATTCTTTGGATTTGTCAATTTTTATCCTTAGCCCTTTTGTAAGTTTTTTTCTTCCTTAGTGCATCCTTCAATCTAAAATTTTCAAATTTGATCCTAGTTTTTTTCTTTTGATTTTTTCCTTGCCTGTTTTGTAAACTTTTAGTTATTTTTAATTTTATTCTTCTATCAATTTCATTATTTAATACTAGATTTTTTAAAATTAAGAAATTGTGATTTTTTTGAATTTGATATCTCTAATTAAATGACCTGAGTCATGAGTTTTATAAGTGGACTTGGATTCCCATCTTTTTTTTTTTTGGTCTTATTGCCTGACTTTGATTTTTTTTTAAAAAAATAGACATCATGGTTTTTGTTTTGAGTTTTTTTAGAGTTATCCTAATCTTTACATCCGACTTCTAGATTTGATAAATTAATCTAGGTGGATCACACCTTTTTTTTTCCTTTTAATAACTTTTGTTTTCTTTTGGATCCTTTGTGCTATTAATTAGGGCACAAGTTTTATAAGCTCATAAGGGTTGGCATCATAAGGGTTGGCATCATTTTTATTTATATATTTTTATCCCATATTATAATTCAATATTGGTTTTTTAAAAAATCAAGGTTCTTAATTTTCTTCATTTTCCTTTTGTTGTATGGTTATTATAATTTCAAGACCTAACCTGTGGGCGTGATGAGTTGACTCGAGTGGGCTCAACCTTTTTTTAGGCTTGTAATTGCTAGTTTTCTAATCCTTTTCATCTCATTATTTAACATTTAATAGTTTTTTAAAATATGTTTTGTTATTTTGTTATTTTACTTGTTATCGGGTTATTCCATTTTTATAACTTGGCAGATAGGTTAGGTAGATTGGCCCAATAGCCTTAGCTATTTTTTAAATTTATAATTGTTATTTTTTTCTTTTTTTATGTTTACTTTTATTTAATTTAATCTTTCAATATTTGATTAATTAAATTAGATGTTAAGGTTTTTTCAAGTTTATTATTTCTGGTCAAATGATTATAGTTACAAGCTTAATGGATTAACATGGTTGATAGTGTTATTTTTTTTATATTTTTGTTTTGTTTTCATTGTTTGAATTTTTTTTTATTTAAAATACACTTTTATTAGTTGTATAACTTTTTTTTCTTTAATTATTCTTTTTATATTTAAAATACAAAATAAAATTGAACACTGATACCAGATTGAAAAAGAAAACGTAGGGAAAAAACTTTCAACTAAAAACTTTGAATTGCAATTTCTTAGCATAAACTTATTATTACATAATTCTTACTTAAATCAATTGAAAGCTTGTATCAAAAACTTTGATTTAAGATGATGCATATTGAATGTTTCTTGGTAAGGTGTGAAAGTAAAAATATCATGAGAAATATTTTTTAAGCTAGATTAAGTCTGTTTGGAAACCAGTGTATAATAAAAATAATTTTTTAAAAATTAAAAAAATATTTTAATATATTTCTAAATAAAAAACATTTTGAACTCCTAAAAACACTCACATGAAAGTCTTTTGACCTTTTTAATAGTACATGATAGCATAAGAGTTGTACCTTATTATTTTCAATTAATTCATTCTTTTAATAAGATTAGATATAATTTTTAAACTCAGATTGGCTTAACAGGTCGACTCAGGGGTTGAACTTGTCTAAATTTGTCAAAAGATCAGCTGGTGTAACGACCCGGCCAACCTAATGGGTCAACTCGTCAAGACAAGGCACGACCTTGGTGAGACTCAGTATATTTTTTTTTCAAATATGGGATTTGAAAGTCATTGGTGTATATACTTTATGTTCTCAAGAAAAAAATTATGTGTTTTCAATGCGGGATAAAAAACTTTTTAGTTTAAATACTTCAACTTAAAAGATAACATAATATCTTTTTAATGTGAGATTTGAAACCCATTACTACATATACTCTATATTTACAAGAAAAAACTGTATTTTTTCAATGTGAGATTTAAAATCCGTTAGTATATATATATTCTATACTAAATCCATTAGATTTAAAAGTTTTTATTTTTTAATATGAGATTTAAAATCCATTAGTATATATGCTCTATGTTCACAAGAAAAAAATTATGCTTTTTCAATATGGGATATTTTTTTTTTGTTTAAATACTTAAACTTAAAAGCTTAATATAATATCTTTTTAACGTGGGATAAAAAACTTTTTAAAATATTCTTTTAAACTTCATTATTTATAATATGTATAGCCTATATTTACATGTATTTTTTTTCTTAATTTATTCATATAAAATAGTAAAACTTTAATGTTTTAAAAATTTTTCTGTGTTGACCCAAGTTGACTTGGGTTGGCTCATGAAACCTGGAACCCAGCACTTTGACCAGGTCAACCATCAAACTGGATTTAATAACTATGAGATTAGGGTATCAATTGATATATTAGTATATTTCTTTAAAAAATCAACACAACTTAAAATTTTAAATTTGATATGCATGAAGAAAATGAATATATTATTTTTTTAATATATATTATCAAGTGAAAGTCTATATTACTTTATGCTTAATTTTTATTAATTAGAATGGGGTGGTAAAATTTAAACTTGTGACCATTTGATTAATAAGACTCTGATACATTATTAAAGAATCATCTCAACCTAATAGCTTAAACTTCTAGATGAGATTTCAAGATATGATTTATATTATTATCAACATACCTTCTAAAATAAAAGCTCTTTGATGTTGAAACTTGCACATGCCCATTTATTTTTAAGAATAAAAAATATTTATTTTTGGATAATATTTTTAAGAAGTGCAACCTTTCAAGATATTGTTTTTCTTTAATTTGATACAATTAATTTTTTGTGTGTCTATTTCTACAATCATTTGATTAAATAAAAAAATAATTTTAATAATCAGAGTCATTATATTACGAAACTAAATATCTTAATCTACATTTGTTCATTGGCTTTTTCAAATATATATTTAGCTATTGGCTTTATTTTATTATTTGTTAACATAAATCGTTCTTAATTTATTTAATTAGATGTGTGTATAATATTTTTTAATTTATACTTGATATTTTTTATGTCAAAAAATATGTCAAAAAAGTTTACATGCTTAAGTTTTTTGTTGATAAAGTAAAAACCCGGTCCTTAGCAAAGAGTCAGTAAAATAGCTATTAATTATAACATAATTAAATTACCAAACAATTTATAATATATAAATAGTTAAATGATCAAAATTATTTCACTTCAGGGCAGACGTCTAATTAATTTGTGTGCTTTTAATTTTCTTATTTCCTCTGTATTTTATACCATATCATGATTTCTCTAATACACCTCCCGAATTGCATGCAAAATCTAGTTGCAGGCCGTAGATTCGTTTGCATATAAAAAATATTTTTTATGGTTTATGCTAAAATTTTAAACCTGGTATTCTAGGAAAAAACCATTTAATGAGTTCACCAGTAGTCTATTTAAAAATGTGATTAATGCAAGTGAGGTTCTAGCCTAGTGGTGGGAGGGACTTGTCCCCTCCTCCGCACCTGGGTTCGAACCTTACCATGCACGTATGTCACCCCCGCGGTGCCTTACCTGCTCCCTAGGCTTGCAGGATGTTCAGTGGGCCGCAATTTTAAACCTGATATTCTAGGAAAAAACCATTTAATGGGTTCACCAGTAGTCTATCTAAAAATGTGATTAATGTTATTTTTTATTTACAAATTAATCAAAATAAAGACACCCCACGTAAAAAAAAAAGTGATTAATGCTATTTTTTATTTACAAATTAATCAAAATAATACTTTTTTTTATTTTTCAAAACTCAGTTTTTATATAAACACATTAAAGCAATTAATTTTTTTTTAATTAAAAACAGGTTGAAAGCTCAAAACCAGCTCACAATACCTTTATTATAAGAACAAAATATGTTTTTATTGTTATCATCTTCCTTTGATAGAAGTATCTAAAACTTTGTACGGTGAAGGCTTTATGGCATCTTACATGCCTTAAATTGGTTTTGTACATGCAGCAGCAATGTTTTCGCTTGCCCATGAATGCACCCAAAACAAATTGAAATGAGAATCATATTCCTTTTAGCCTGCAAATGTTGTCGAGTGGGATATAGGGACAATCATATTCCTTGAGTGGGATATGGGGACAGTCATATAGCTCGAGAGGGATATAGGGACACTCAAATATTGTCTTTAGCTTGCTTCATAAGGAAACCAAATTTGAAGCAAGGAATGCCTTCCTTTTTTTCTTTATGGGCAAATCAAATTCCTTGAGTGGGATAGAGGGACGATCATATAGCTCGAGTTTCATCCTTGGAAGTGGCAGAGAGTGTTCTTCATTTAATTACTTGTTGTCTTCTTTTCAGGTCCTTTCGTTCTTAATTTTCCCCTAATCATCATTTTCATTAAAAAGAAAAAGAAAAAAACCTTGAGAGATCATAATTGTAGTAACACTACATGCATTAAGGAATATATTTGTGGTTGCAATCGATTGATAGAGAGGTTGTGGGTGTCTAAGTGATCGTGAATCTTCCGTTCGTTCCTGTCTCTACTACAAACAAGGTGTGTAGTTCAACTAATTCCTGTGTTATTTGTTTTTGTTTTTATATTATATTATTATGTGTTCATGAAGAAAGAAAGTGAAATATTTGTTCAATTTAATCTCCATTTTCTCCCACCAGACTCACTCAATTTCTGTATGCAAGTTTTTATCGAAGTCTATCTCATTGTAAGGTTAAATAATTGTAAATAAAAATCAAATACCCATTATTAAAAAGATTGTGGTGTTTTAATTTATTAGTCAATTAGAAAACTAATTAGTTTTAAAATCTGCTTAATAATACATATATAAAATTAAATTAAGACTTTAATCTTGATATCTAACATTTTGAACTTTTACCTAAATTTGATATGGATGTAAAATCTACAAATTCACAAGACTAAAATTTAAAGTAGGGTAATGGTCTAAATAATATTACTCTTGTAAAAGTTGGATCTCCTTCAATTTTCAACCTCATCTTTCTATTATAGTGAAAATAAAAATGAAGAACATTCTAATTAACTATAATGTTTGGATTTAATAGTGCATGACTAGCTTTCACCACCATAATTTGATCTTGACACCATCATTCCTTTATTATTATTATTATTATTATTATTATTATTATTATTATTATTATTATATCACTTATGTTTTTTTTTTATTGGAAAGCCAAAAAATCCACGAACTTCATATATAGTAATAACAGACCTTCCCATTACTTAATAATTGAGGAAATTAGAATCATCTTCAATAGATAAAGCTATTATGTAATTATTTGCTAGGCTAAGCGTATTTGTATATTCATAGTTCCTGTTAAATTCTACATACTATAAATCTACAAGGATTTGTATGATGTTAAGAGGAACATTCCCTTTCAGCCGATACTAGATAATTTATTGCGCTGCGAAGCGGGTCAAATTAATTTTTTTGGTTGAAGTAAAACAAATATGTAGATCTACTTAACATGCTTTCTAGTAGGAAAAAAAAAAACGTGGGGTTTGACGAAAGTGATTTAGTTGACTGTATAGATACAAAGACAACCTAAACAAATAATAAAAAACAATTTATCTAAAAAATTCAACATAATAATTTTTTTAAGAAAATATTAAGATGATAATATATTGAATTGACTTGAATATACCCATATCAACTCAAGTTAACTTACCAAGTCTCCGACCTCAGTCATAAAACCCTAATAATCATATAAAAACAAATAAGAAAAAAAATAGTGAGCCCAATTTCTAGTCAATTCAATATTGTAGGATAAAATAGAAAAAACCAATTAAAAAAAAACACAAAAAATCACCCGATCCACCCGATTCAACCAACCAAACCCATGACCTATGTCATGAGCGTCGCACATTTGCATCTTCGCGACGAATATGCGTCCACTCTCGTATGATATTGGAAAATGGGGAGACAAGAATTTCTTGTCTTTTATCAGCGTAAAGAGAGAATAGGAGTCGCCACCTTATATTTTGGTCACTAGAAACCCTCACTGGTTTCAGAGATCAGGCTCAGGAACTAGTTACGTAAAGGGAAGATATTAGCACCCAAAATACGCCTTCCTTAAGGTAAGCTGTATTTTTTAATTGTTTGATAAATGCTAAGGTATTATTGTGTTTTGTAATTGTTGGCTTGTCTAAAGTTTAAGATAAGTTTTTCTTAGTAAGGAAATTTTTATTTTATCAGGTAAAACCTAACCATTCTAATGTCTATATATAAAATAACTACTTTTTTAATATTGGGATTACGTCTTATGTATAAATTCATAATCCTGGATATTAAAACAAAACAAAATAATATTTTTTAGTATTGTTAAAATATTAGCTTAATTCTCATGTTTTTAATACAGTGGTTATTAAAGTCCAAAATGCATGTTAAAACATATTTTTTGAATTTGTATTGTATAAAAATATGATATGATTTTTTCTTTTTTTCTCTTTGAGAGACTTGGTCGTATGCATGTAAAGAATATATTTTCTTAAAGTTTTCATAATATTTCAGAGAAAATATGGTATTTTAATATTGGATTCATATCTTTACAATATAAATATACAAACTAATATTAAGCAAAGTTGATAGAAAAATACGCAGGAAAATTAAAAATTTTAAAAGGATTTTTGAAAAAACAATTTTATATTTTTTTTGAACTAGGTCGAACCCAGCCCAGCCATTTTAATTTGGGTTGGACTTGAACAGTGAGAAAACTCTCCACTAGATAAAAAAATAATTTGTCTAAAAAATTCAAGATAATATTTTTTTTAAGAAAATATTAAGATGACAATATATTGAATTGACTTGAATATACCTATATCAACTCAAGTTAACTAACCACGTCTCCGACCTCAGTCATAAAACCCTAATAATCATATAAAAAACAAATAAGAAAAAAATAGTGAGCCCAATTTCCAGTCAATTCAATATTGTAGGATAAAATAGAAAAAACCAATTAAAAAAAAACACAAAAAATCACCCGATTCAACCGACCAAACCCATGACCTATGTCATAAGCGTCGCACATTTACGTCGTTGCGACGAATATGCGTCCACTCGTATGATATGGAAAATGGGGAGACAAGAATTTCTTGTCTTTTATCAGTGTAAAGAGAGAATAGGAGTCGCCACCTTATATTTTGGTCACTAGAAACTCTTACTGGTTTCAGAGATCGAGCTCAGGAACTAGTTACGTAAAGGAAAGATATTAACACCCAAAATATGCCTTTCTTAAGGTAAGCTGTATTTTTTAATTGTTTGATAAATGCTAAGGTATTATTGTGTTTTGTAATTGTTGGCTTGTCTAAAGTTTAAGATAAGTTTTTCTCAGTAAGGAAATCTTTATTTTATCAGGTAAAACCTAACCATTCTAATGTCTATATATAAAAAAAACTACTTTTTTAATATTGGAATTATGTCTTATGTATAAATTCATAATCCTAGATATTAAAATAAAACAAAATAATATTTTTTAGTATTTTTAAAATATTAGCCTAATTCTCATGTCTTTAATACAGTGATTATTAAAGTCCAAAATGCATGCTAAAATATATTTTTTGAATTTGTATTGTATAAAAATATGATATGATTTTTTCTTTTTTACCTTTGAGAGACTTGGTCGTATGCATGTAAAGAAGATATTTTCTTAAAATTTTCATAATATTTCAGAGAAAATAAGGTATTTTAATATTGGATTCGTATCTTTATAGTATAAATATACAAACTAATATTAAGCAAAGTTGATAGAAAAATATGCAGGAAAATCAAAAATTTTAAAAGGATTTTTGAAAAAAAAATTTTATATTTTTTTTAAACTAGGCCGAACCTAGCCCAGCCATTTTGATTTGGGTCGGACTTGAACAGTGAGAAAACTCTCCACTATTCATATGAATAGTGGAGAGTTTTCTCACTGTTCAAGTCCAACCCAAATTAAAATGGCTGGGCTGGGTTCGACCTAGTTCAAAAAAAATATAAAAA
>NW_011500543.1:94910-115156 GCF_000495115.2 Populus euphratica
GTTTACATCCACTACAATCAGAAATGTCACAAGTTTTTAAATTTCCTAAAGCTCCTGAGGATGCCAAAAATCTCAAACGAGAAGATGAAACATGACCTAGAAGAGAATGCCATAAATAAAAACTAGAAGATGAAAGACTTAAACGAAAGGAAGACAAATCAACAGTAGTAGTAGCAGCGGCGACAGTAGCAACTGACACTTTTAACGCATCCAAAATATATAGTCCATTCTCCCAACGACCTATCCTAATAAGCTTCTGAGACTGCAGATCCTATACACAATAAAAAGAACCCGAAAACATAACTAAATAATCACCAGAATCACATATTTGACCAACAGACGCAAGATTCAATTTGAGTTTTGGAATAAGATAAACATTAGGAAGAGATAAGTGAGGTGTGACAATAGAACCAACACCTGCTAAGGGCATAGGAGTGCCATCAGCAGTCATAACAGGAATGGAGGACAAAGGGGACACAAAGGTAAAAAATGAGAAATCTAGAGACATATGATGAGAAGCACCAGAATACAAGATCCATTTAGAGTGTGACATACCTGAGGAACTATGAGGCAACTGACCTATGGAAGAAAAAGCGGACATTATTTGTGGTTGCAAAGAGAGAAACTTCTGAAATTGCTCAGCCAAAGTATTGGGATCGGTAATAGAGCCTGAAAAAGTTACTGCTGCATTTTGTGGTCAAATTGATGGACAATTGTTTTTGGTTTGTAATGAAAGGATAAGATTAAAAGATAAAGGATCAGAGATAAAAAAAAAATAAAAAAATAGGTGGTAATTTCAAAATTAACATAAAAGTGCACTTTATTTGAATTATAAATTTTCAATCCTTGTAGTTTTTTAAAATTCATTTTTTTATTGATTTTTTTTATTTTCAGTCATTGGTTTGAGAGATGAGAGAGAAGGTTGTTGGATTTTAATTGAAGAAAAAAAAAGTCATTAGTTGACATCGATCTTAACCATGTAAAAGGTTGATTTTGGTGTTAGTAAGATTCATTCGATGATGAGAGTTTTACTTAGGTGTTTTTCATCTTTTTTCTTGTTTGATAGTTTTACTTAGGTGTTATTCATCTTTTTTCTTGTCTAAGAGTTTTACTTAGGTGTTCTTTGTCTTTTGTAAAAGCAAAAAAGGTTAATTAAAGTTGCTTCTGGGTTTTTTTACCATTTACTAGGTTATTTAAGGCTATAAATAAATTTATCAAAGCTTTTAGGGTGTTTTCTAGGTGTTATGAGTTAAAAATAAAATAAAAAAAGAACTTTGGGTATAAAATACCCTTATTCTAATCCGGTCATTAATTTCTGAACAAGCAAATGACACATCATTTTCTAATTTAAGTATAGCAATGCATTCTCCATATCTATTTTTTTTTAATAAAGAGTGAATAACATATCATCCACCCTTTAATACGAGAAATTACATGCCATCCACGCTTTAATATGGGAAATTAAGAGAGTTTAACTTCTTTTCTATATGCATAACCTATAACTATGCTATATTCAAGGATTTTTATCTAGAGGGGCATCAAGTTTTAAAAAGAAAAGGCAAAGAAAAATTGACCCGGCCACTGTATCAAAAGATGAGTTTACTTTTTCTTTTTTCCCTATCTCTCACTTATCCTTATTTTCTCTTTTAAAAACTCTAATTAATATTAAATTAACAAGAAAATACTAAATGAGAAGGGGTTTTTATTATAACCCCTCCTCACAAAACACTATTTATTTGATTAATAGTTTTTTATTTTTTTAATTAATGTTTTTTTATATAAAAATAATTTATTTTTTAATATTAAATTTATTTTTTATTGATTTATCTCATTCTTATTGCAAGGATCACAAGTTTAGTGGGTTAACCTGATTTACTCGGGTTTTTTTTCTTAAGTAACGTTTTCTTCTTAGTCTCATCATTTAATATTGAGTATATTGATAATTAGGCTTCATCATTGTTTTATTTGTTTTTTATTGAGTTATTTCAGCCTCATAATACATGAATAGTTCTTAGTAAGTTCACCTGAGTTAACTCAGTTTGTATTTTGTGCTTTTTTTGATTGAGATTTATTACAATTTCATCATTCAACATTGGATCGGTTAAGACTTGAGGTTCATGATTTATTTTAATTTATATTTTACAAGGATATCCTGGTTTCATGATCAAGGTTGAGGGTTTTAACATTTTAAATCGAGTTTTTTTATTTTCTTTCTAAAAAATTATCTCGGTCTCATTACCTGGATCATGAGTCCTTCAACATTGAATTTACATTTTATTAGTTTATCCTTATTTCGTGACTTGGGTAACGGGATTGGCCGGTTAACCAAGTTGACTCTCTTTTTTTTCTTTTTTTAATTGGCTCCCCCCCCAATCTCATTATTTAATATTCTGTTTAATTTATAATTAGACTTCATAATTTGTTTTAGTTTTTTTTAATTAAATTAGATTGTTTTTTCAATTTCAACCTCCTTTAATTTTGTAATATGTCAAATTCGGTCACCTTTTTTTATTTCTATTTATTTTATTTGAGATAATTTTTAAAATTAATTTTTTATTTCATCCTCTGGTTTTTTTCCTATTAGGTTTGATTCTTATTTTTTTAATTGCTGTTTTTTTAATTTTTTTAAATAATTTTTTTCGCTTCATCCTTCAACATTAAATTAGTTGAAAATAGAGTTTTTTCATTGAGCCAAGGTTTAGAAATTCACGAGTTACAAGTTTAAAAAATTAACATAAGTTTAGGAGATTTGCTCGAGTTTGCTTGGGTTTCCCCCCGTTTTTAAGCTTATAGCTTTTTAGTTTTATCCTTCAATATTTATTTAATTAAATATTAGGCTCTAGTTTTTTATTTTCGTTCTATTGGATTTCTCATTGATTTTAAAAATGATACGGTTATCTTACTCTTCAACATTAGGTTGTTTGATAATTAAGTTTCATAGTCTTATTCTATTTGCTTTTAACGAGGTTGTCCAATATCGCAACTAGGTCACAGATTTTGTATACTGACGTGATGGAATCAAGTAGGGTTTTTTTCAAAACTTTTTTGAGATTATATTTTATCTTTAATTCATCTTTCAATATTTTATTTACTAGAAATTAAGCTTTGAATGTTTTCACATTCTTATTTAAATTTTTCTTCATTATAAGATAAGATCCTTCAACATTTAATTTTTTTTATTTCATATTTCAACATTTAATTGATAATTCAATCTTATACCTATAATCATGGAGTTAATAGTTTAAACGGGTTTAACTCGGGTTGTTTTTTAAGCTTTGCCCTTTGATATTAGGTTATTTGATAATTGAGTTTCATGATTTTATTTAATTTTTTTTCTACGGGGTTACACCGATGTCATGACCAAGTTGTATATTTTGCATACTAACATGGATTAGCTCAATTTTATTTTATTTTTTTTACCTTTTTTGAGTGTTATCTTATTTAATTTTTTTATAGCTGTGGTATTTGTCATTTGTGTTTTTCAATTAACCTATCTTATTAAACATAATTGAGTCAATGACCCGAGTCTCAACTTTTTTTTGTTTTTTTATGAGTGCTTGCATTGTGTTAGCATCGTTTTTTTATGTTGAAAAGAAATTGGGTCTACCAATGATATAACACGAGCCATCTATTTATTGTTACACTACTTTTTATGGATTTTTGGAGAAAAAACAACTAGTGAGTCAAGTATTTCTAACCAAGACATAACATAAAAAGATAAATTAATAAACTGTGAGGTGATTTTATGATAGCACCATTCACTATAAAGCCTTTCACATTTCATTATGAAGAGTGGTGATTTTTTTTCTTCTTAATTTTTTCATTTTGTAGTCAAATTTATGGCTAATTGCTTTTGGTTTGTTATGAAAGGGTAAGATTAAAAAGATTAGGGACCAAAGAGAAAAATAGCAAAAACAAATAGGTGGCAAATTCAAAATTAGCGAGAAAAGTTCACTTTGTTTAAATTATAATTTTTTAATCCTTCTAGTTTTTGAACACTCATTTTTTTATTGCAAATTTCACTTTTTTTATTTTCAATTATTGGTTTGAGAGATGAGAGAGAAGGTTACTAGATTCAAGTTGAAAAAAAAAAAGTCATTAGTTGACATTGATCATAGCCATGTAAAAGGTTGATCTTGGTGTTAATAAGATTCATTCTTCAATGAGAATTTTACATCTTCCTCAAAAGCAAAAAAGGTTAATTCAAGTTGCTTTGGGTTTTTTGACTAATTATTGAATTATTTAAGGTCATAAATGATTTATCACGGTTTATAAGGTGTTTTGTAGGTGTTATGGGTTAAAAATAAAATTAAAAAAGAAGAAGAATTTTTGGGTATAAAATACCCCTTATCTATTCCTATCATTAAATCTTGAACAAAATTGGGCATGTTTTTTTTAAAAAAGAAACAATTATTGAAAAAATATCAGAAATTCAAAAAAAAAATAATATAAAAAAATTATGATTTGGGATGAAATCAAACAAATAATAAATTTTTAAAAGTAAGAAGTGGTCTAAAATAGGTGAAATTAGGCCAACTATAATTTTGAGAATGAATTAGGAGTTTGATTGAAAAGAAAATCGAACAAAAAGTTGAATTTAGCCAAATTTTCTTTAGAGAGAGGTTGGAGAGAGAAATAATGTGTGAGAAAAAAACAAGGTTTGTAATAAAATTAATTACGTAGACTTATATTTATTATTTACTAATGAAAAAAAAATTCTTTTTGTCTAATTTGCTTTTTCCTGTTGAACAAGGAGGCAAATCATAATTTCTCAATTGAAAAAAAAAAACGACCAAAAGTATAGGAAATTTTTTTTTAATTATACCTAAATTTATTAAAAAAGAAAAAAAATTCAACAATAGAGTATCAAAGTATAAAATAAAAAGAAATCCAATAATTAATCTTAAATTTGTTAGAAAATGTTATGTTTAGTTAATGTATTTTTTTTATTCTATAGTTCCTTTAATTTTTGTAATTTTAATTTTAGTTTAAAATTTTATTTTCTTGACATTTTAAATTCTTGAGCTCAAAATATAAGAGAGAAAGTCGTTTGAAAACAATAAAAAAAAGGGTGAAGTTTGTGAATGAGTACTTTTCAAAGACAAAACTTATATTTTTTTATATTAATATGTTTTATTAAATGAGAGAAGCTTGATAGTGGTAGTTTATTTTTATAAACATGTCTGAGTACATTGAGTTTTCATTTAGATTTTTTTTATTTAGTTTATTTTTATATTTTTGAATAATTTTGAGATTTTATTTTTGATATATAGAGATTTTTATAGTGTTTTTAGATGCAAAGAAAACCTGTGTTATTAATATCATATGCAAACTTTTTAAAACATTATTGTAATCATTATTGTCCTCGTGAAAATGTTTAGATGCAAACTTTTTGAAACATTATTGTAATCTTTATTGTCCTCGTGAAAATGACATGGAATTGTAACATCACATGCAAAGTTTGTAGAACAATATTATTGTCCTCGTGAAAATGACATGTAAAGTTTTTTAGCTCTATATTCTATCTCGTGCTAAGAGGTACTGTGCGGTGCTAAAAGACAAGGCAGAATAAGGTGCATAGTGGAGTTAGACTCTCCCTCCCTAGTTAATTTCTATATTTCCATCAAACCTATTTTAGGGTTTGTTTTCTTGTATATTATTGTTTTAATAAAAACAATTGATTTGACTATTTATAAGTGAATTGAAAGACCAGCTATGCATCTAATAATTAAGAAGATAAGAAAGAAGAAAATGATAAAAGTAAAACTAGCGGAAGATTAATATATTGATATATTAAAATCATAAAAATATTAATTTAATATATTTTTAAACAAAACTCATGCAAATTCAATTAAAAAAACATTAAAAAAAATGTAAGGGAAAGATAAGGTTGAACAAGTGACGACAATCTAATGGCTTCTCGGATGACCTTATCTCCATGTCACAGGTCCTTTCTCTTAATTGTTTTCTAAATTTGAAACTGTAATTTGTAATTGTAATTCCCAGCATAGCGCATATGCGAGGGTAATCACAACAACTCAAGAGAAAAACAACACCCTATTAAATCAAATTAAAAAAAAAACAATTTGAAGCATCGAAGGAAGAAATAGAAAAAAATGGAAGGACTGAAATGAAATAAAACCTTGTTGGATGCTATCAATTGCCTTGTTCTTTTAGCTTTCTGTATAATGTAATGGGCAGGTCTTATTACTTGAGTGTGTGATGCAAGAGATAGTCATTGCAGATTTTAGTTGCCCAAGCTTGATCCTTTGTGGAGTTCCTTGCAAGTCTTTTTTTTTTTGACCTTATTCATAATTTTCAAAAAAAAAAAAACATTTACCGATCATATCTTTAGATTAATGTGTTATTGGAAGCAAAGAGGAGCTAGTATCATTCGTGCAGGGTCACAGTGATCTTCATCAGCCTTCCATTCCTTTCTCTCTTTGCTAGGTGAGTACTTGTACATATTATTCTTTTATTTGTTTGTCATTATCTTTATAATATGCCTTTTATCTTAATTATGTCATAAATTTGCTTTTTTGTGGGAATTGCTGCTTTAAACTCATAAGTGTAAACTATTTTGTTTCAATGTATTCGTTAGATCGATGGTATTCTATCTTTCACTAATGAAATTCTGTTTATTGGTTTTGAGAAGAAGAAGAAAAGTATTTCTATCTTTGTTTTATGGAAAAAGCACATAGATCTATATATGAACTATATATATCGAAATTGAAGATAATAAAATTGAAACCAAATCAGCTTCATTAGATAAAGATGTTGTGTAAATAAGCGTATGATGTAGAGATAGTCATTACAGATTTTAGTTGGCTAAGATTGATCCTTTGTTGAGTTCGTTCCATTAATTATACTTCCTTGCAAGTCTCCTTATGCAGACTATCTTAATTATGTCATCAAATTACACTTTTTCTCCTCTTTTTAACATAAAGTCGTTCTTTTATAAATATTTTCATTAGAGTGATGATATTCTATCTTTCACTAAAGAAATTCTTTTTATTGGTTTTGAGGGGAAAAAAAAGTATTTCTATCTTTTTTATGGAAAAGCACAGAGATCTATAAACTATGGTGTAAATAATTGTTAGGGTAAGTGTGAATTTTAACAGATGGCGTGGATAGATATTGATGAGGGGACAAAGGGATTAATTGTTTGTCGTTCTACTTATACCTTGCCTTGTTGCTTTTGAAGCTGGCTTCCCAACAGAGCTAAAGGCCTTCTTCCTTTTGTTCCTCTCGCTATATTTTATTATTGGGCAGTCAGTACCAGTGCTTTCCGCATATATTTTCACAAATTAAGGTAATAAAATTACTATTCTCATTCTCTCATTGCCTATTTTACTTGTAAAGATTCACTCTCACACTCAGCATCCTCATTTCTCTAATTTTTCAGACTGGTGGAAAATGGCTATCGAATGTGTTGGTGGATCTATTGTATCTAAGATAGCAGAACTCTTGGTGGAACCAGCAATCAAGCAGTTCCGTTACATGTTCTGTTTCAACAATTTTGTTCAAGAATTCGATGAACAAATGAAGAACCTGGCTTTGGCATTTTATCGTCTGCAAGATGCTGTCGACGTTGCTCAACGGAATGCTGAAGAAATTGAGATTGATGTCAACACATGGCTGGAAGACGCAAAAAACGAAATTGAAGGTGTGAAACGTTTGCAAAATGAAAAAGGAAAAATTGGCAAATGCTTTACTTGGTGCCCAAATTCGATGCGACAATTCAAGTTAAGCAAGGCACTAGCAAAGAAGACGGAGACTTTGCGAAAACTTGAAGAAAATAGCAGAAAGTTTCCAAAAGTGTCGCACAAAGCACCTCTTCAAGACATAGAATTTCTTCCATCAGAGGGACTCACACCCTCGGAATCATCAAAAGAAGCTTTCGAACAGATAATGAAAGCTCTCAAAGATGACACTGTCAATATGATCGGACTGTACGGCATGGGAGGGGTGGGTAAAACAACCCTGGTCAAAGAAGTAGGTAGGGGAGCCAAAGAGTTGCAGCTTGTTGATGAAGTTTTGATAGTCACGGTGTCCCAGAATCCAAATGTCACAGACATGCAGGATCAAATGGCAGTTATTTTAGGTCTGGATTTTGACGGAAAGAGTGGAAAGGGGAGAGCAGGTCGGTTATGGCAGAGACTTCAGGGAAAGAAGGTGCTTATAATCCTCGATGATGCTTGGAAAAATATTGACTTGCAAGAGATAGGGATCCCATTTGGTGATGCTCACAGGGGTTGTAAAATTCTTCTAACAACTCGTCTTGAACACATATGTTCTTCTATGAAGTGCCAGCAAAAAGTGTTATTAAGAGTCTTATCTGAAAATGAAGCATGGGCTTTATTGAAAATCAATGCAGGTTTACGTGATGAAGACTCTGACTTGAACAGAGTGGCAAAGGAGGTTGCGAGAGAATGTAAAGGATTGCCTATAGCACTTGTGACAGTCGGAAGGGCTCTAAGAGATAAATCTGCAGTTGAGTGGGAAGTAGCATTTGATCAGCTAAAAAAGTCTCAATTTCCGGACATGGAACAAATTGATGAACAAAAAAATGCATATGCATGTCTTAAGTTGAGCTATGATTATTTGAAGCACGAGAAAACCAAGTTATGTTTCTTGCTATGCTGTTTATTTCCAGAAGATTACAAGATTCCAATTGAGGACTTGACAAGATACGCAGTTGGCTATGGGTTACATCAAGATGGGGAGTCCATTGAAGATGCAAGGAAACGAGTTTATGTGGCGATCAAAAACCTCAAAGCTTGTTCTATGCTGTTAGGAACTGAAACTGAAGAATATGTGAAAATGCATGACTTGGTTCGTGATGTTGCTATTCAGATAGCATCATCAGAAAAATACGGATTCATGGTGAAGGCTGGCATTGGGTTGAAGGAGTGGCCAACGGGCAATAAAAGCTTTGAAGGCTGTACAACAATCTCGTTAATGGAGAATGAACTAGCAGAACTTCCTGAAGGATTGGTGTGTCCACAGCTCAAAGTTCTATTGTTAGGACTGTATCGTGGTTTGTATGTTCCAGAGAGTTTTTTTGAAGGGATGAAAGCAATTGAAGTTTTGTCTCTAGAGGGAGGGTGTTTGTCATTGCAATCACTTCAATTCTTGACGAACCTTCAATCGTTGCTGTTGTTCGAGTGTGAATGCAAGGACCTTATCTGGTTGAGAAAGCTGCAAAAACTTAAGATTCTTGGTTTTACAGGGTGCGACTCTATTAATGAATTACCTGAAGAAATTGGGGATCTCAAGGAGTTAAGGTTGTTGGATGTTACAGCTTGTGAATTCCTAAGAAGGATTCCTGTGAATTTGATTGCAAGGTTGAAGAAGTTAGAAGAACTGCTGATCGGGGATTTCAGCTTCGAGGGATGGGATGTTGTTGGATGTGACAGCGCAGAAGGAATCAATGCAAGCCTAACAGAACTAAGTTCGCTGTCTGATTTAGCTGTATTATCATTGAAGATACCGAAGGTTGAATGCATTCCCAGAAATTTTGTTTTTCCCAGGTTGCTTAAATATGATATAGTGTTAGGGGATGGGTATTCAGAACTCGATAAAGAATACCCAACCTCGACGAGATTATATGTGGTTGATATAAGCGCCACATCCTTAAATGCAAAGACATTTGAGCAGTTGTTTCCTACCGTGTCTCATATTTATTTTCGGAGTGTGGAGGGTTTAAGAAATATAGCATTGTTCTCTGATCAGATGACCACCCATGGCCATGGGTCGCAAAAGGACTTCTTACAAAGATTAGAACATGTCGAAGTGAGCGGATGTGGGGATATTCGCATTCTGTTTCCAGCAAAATGGCGGCAAGCTTCGAAGAATCTAAGGAGTGTGGCAATTGCATACTGCAAATCATTGGAAGAGGTATTTGAATTGGGTGAGGAGAAGGAGCTGCCGCTACTGTCATCTTTAACAACGTTACGGTTGTCAGTTTTAACTGAGCTCAAATATATATGGAAGGGGCCCACTAGACATGTCAGCCTCGAAAGTCTTATTATTCTGGAGTTGTGTTCTCTTCACAAACTGACATTTATCTTCACACCGTCCCTCGCTCAAAGTCTTATTCATCTAGAAACACTACAGGTAACACATTGTCGTGGATTGAAGCGTCTTATCAGAGAAAAGGATGACGAAGGGGAAATAATTCCAGAGTCTCTTCGCTTCCCAAAATTAAAAGCTCTTTATATACGGGGCTGTGATGAACTGGAATATGTCTTCCCTGTCTCCGTGTCTCCAAGTCTTCAGAACCTGGAAGAGATGGAGATTTATTTTTATGTCAATTTAAAGCAAGTATTTTACAGTGGAGAAGGAGATGACATCATCGTCAAGTCTAAAATTAAAGATGGCATCATCGACTTCCCTCAGCTAAGAAAATTGTCTCTTTCAAAGTGCAGCTTGTTTGGTCCAAAGGATTTTGCTGCCCAATTGCCTTCTTTGCAAGAGCTAACCATTGGTGGCCTCGAAGAAGGGGGTAATTTGTTGGCACAGCTTCAAGTATGTCCTTTATATTTCTCCATTTTTTTTTCTTTTCTAATTTAAATTGTCAGCTTCAATACATTGTGATAATTTGTTCTATCTTCCTCCAAATTTCTAAAACTAAAGTAATTGATAAGTTCTTTAACCATCCACTGAATTTAATTGATGATTTAAATTGGCTTAGGAAGTTAGACATCAATTACTGTAATGTAATTTCTTATTTCTTCCTTCAGATTTCTAAAACTAAAGTAATGGATAAATGGTAGCAAATCCTTCATATTTCCGCCAATTAATGGAAAGTATTTGGACAGGACGATAAAGCTCCGTCTGAGAATATTGAGTTTTTTGTTTCAGTGCTGCAACTTATGATGTCATGGTTCAAAAAATTAATAAAAATTGGTTTTTTTATCCAATTTTTTAAACAATTAGATGCAAAAAGTAAAAATTGAAACTTTCTTTTTAAATACAATATTTTTCTCATTCAAAGAACTTCAAAAGCACCAAATTTGTATTGAGTTTGAAAAACATATTTTTTAATGTATTTTTCTTGTTTTTTTCTTACAATTTTTTCACTTTTTTATGGAAAAAATAATTTAAATGACCAATAATCAAGCATTTTTATTAAAAAAATTTACTAATATGTAAAATTCAAAATATTTTCTTTTATATTTTTATTTTTGGACAATGTCATAATTTTTTGTAGGTTAATAAGTATAATTTTTTCATGATTGCTTTTAATTTAACTAATATAAAATAATAGTTTATATTTAGATTATCATAAATATGAAAAAAATATGATTTTATATTCTCATGATCCTTTTCCCTGTCTATTTATATCTTCTTGTTGATAATTGGTTGATCTATTTAACAAAATTATATAATAGTTCCAAAGTGCACAAAAATTACTAGGAATTATATCTAACAAATTGGTGCCTTTTGATGCAGGGGTTAACAAGTGTGGAAACATTAACTTTGTCCTTCGTGCTTGTGCCTGACTTGAGGTGTATATGGAAGGGGCTCATGCTGAGCCATTTGACTTCTTTGACGGTGTATAGCTGTAAGAGACTGACACGTGTATTCACACATAGCATGATTGCTAGTCTACTTCAACTGCAAGTTCTAAAGATATCAGATTGTGAGGAATTGGAGCAAATTATTGCCAAGGATAATAATGATGAAAAGCATCAGATATTGTCAGAAAGTGATCTCCAATCTGCATGCTTTCCTAATTTGTGTCGACTTCAGATCACTCGATGCAACAAGTTGAAGAGTCTCTTCCCAGTAGCCATGGCTTCAGGTCTCAAAAAGCTCCAAATACTTGAAGTAAAGGAATCCTCTCAATTATTAGGAGTATTTGGGCAGGGTGATCATGCTTCACCTGTCAATGTTGAGAAGGAGATGGTGCTCCCTGATCTGCAGGAGTTGTTGCTTGTACAATTACCAAGTATTTCCTGCTTTAGTCTCGGATGTTATGATTTCTTGTTCCCTCATTTGAAGAAGTTGGAGGTGCATGGATGCCCAAAGCTTACCATAGAATCTGCTATTACATCAAATGATTGAGGGTTCCAGCACTGGTTGCTCCGTGCCAACCAGCACTTGTAGAACGTGGACCTCGTATAATGGGTGGAAAGAGGAAAAAGAGGAAGAGGATGGAGTCAGATGATTAGTTTGGCATTGGAATTTGAAAAACATGCTACTAATTCATTCTTCCAGGTAAAATGGCTGCAACTATTTATTTTATATCCTTCTTTAAATCAACAAATACGAGATGCCTGGATGATCTTTGTCCTTGATGTTTGCATTAGGTTGGTTGGTTACCTATGTGATGTGATCAACTCGACATTGGTGGGAAGTAATTCCAGCTGTTTCATTAGCTACAACAATGTCTTATTTCATGTGTTTGTTGTGTGAACTTCCAGAATAAGGGTAATGTCATGTAATGTCATGTGTTTTGTAATTTATTGTGCGAACTTCCAGAAATGTTTACTCATTTGTGTGCTTATTGTCTGAACCTTCAAAAGCAAGGGCATAATGTTTACTCATTTGTGTGCTTATTGTTGAATGTGTGGATTCTCATTCTCCTCATTTTGATGTTCTATTTCTATTACGGATTCTTTATATGGTTAACTTGTTATTGTGCGTATCGTACAATATAATATGGTCTCTACATGAATATATATATAAATGCATGTGAATGAGTGACGTGTCATATTACCATACCAGTAAGATTATATAAAATAATAAATCAAAAGCATCAATGAAAAAGAAATTACCTTTCTATATATTTAGGCTGTCTAAAGCTGAACTTACTAGATTAATTTTATCACACACAACAATTAGTCCATTAAATATGGGCTATTGTTGAAAAAACATGCTAAATACAACGTAATAAGCAACTTCTACCCAAAAAAGTGAGGAACAAGTGCCTCATGGGGATAAACCTCCTAAGGGACAAAGTTAGCACAATGGTGAACTATTATTATTCAAGGGCTTTATCCTTGTGCAGATACATCTTAGAAGCTATCAGTCAACGGAATAATACAACTCACATGCCCGATGCTTTGTTGATTGAGAAATTGGATAAGAATTTTGTGAGATTATAATGAAAGCTTCAAAGAATTCCCATTTAAAACTGTGTGAGATTATTTGCTTAAGATTTAACGGACTTATATCTAATGAGATTCTCGTTATAAAATATATGTTATTGCCATTTTTTATATACGTTACTAATTAACTTCTGATTTTTTGTATTGGGACCCGTACATAATTGCTAGAAGATAAAATAATTTATTTTTTATTCATGTGTATTTACTTTTTATCTATTTTACATTCAAAAGTTTATCTTATAATACTTTTAACTAAAAATATTTACAAAAAATAACTGCAACAAAAAGTGTTTTTGTTAAACCTATTTTTTAAAATCATAACGATAAAAACTATCATTATTGTATGTTTAATAATGTGGTGTAGAATGCTTTTACAAAAATATTTTTTAATTGAAAATATATTAAAATAATTTCTTTCAATTAAAAAATATTTCAAAATCATTAAAAAATACTTAAAAATTAAATTAAAACATTAATTTAATATTTTTTTAAAATCAAATATAATTTTAAAAGTAGTTAATTTAATATTTTTTAAATCAAAAAATTAAATTAACGAGTTTTTCCTTTATATTATATTATATACTAAAAGAGATCGGCCTTTCACTATGGATTTGCATAGTAAAAGACTAAAGGCTGATTTTATCCTTTGATGGGCAAAGTAGCATGCCTTGAATTTAAGAATATAACGATATTTTTTTAGGATACATTGGTCATTACTTGAAAGGGAAATGCTAAACAATATTTTTGCATCTTCTTTGCACAATGTGATTATTTAATTAGCCTTGGAAAACAAAGAAAATTGCTTGGGTCTAGAGACTTATTAGTCTTTGACTTGATTTTTCAACAAGAATGTTACTTTATTGTCCTTGAAAATTTAAAACAATTATCTTTGGCTCTGAGGCTCTTTTGTCATTTAGACGTGGTCATTTAGTAGTTATTGGGGTGTTATCGGAGACAATAAAATAATTTGATAAATTAAAAAATTAAATTAAAAAGAAAACAGAATCAGGTAAACAATGTTTGCCACCTCTAAACGGTATGTGTGGTGTCATCTAATAGCCAAAACGATGATTCCAGGGAGGTTTCCAAAGGATCTCAACGTCCCCCCACGAATCAACGACGCGTGTAGCACTATAACAATTGGTGTGACTCATGTGGCCTTTTGTTTTTGTCTTTTCCCCTCTTTCCTACTTGATTTTCGTGTTGGGATTAAAAAATCAAATCGGTCCTTAAAAGTTTATTTTACTTATGATTTCATCTCTGTTCTCTTCATTATAATTTTTTAAATTTAGAATACTTTATGAAATTATGTGAAATTATTTGGTTTTTTCAATTTCATCCTTGTTCTCTTTGTTGCAATTTTTTATTTATTTAGAATAGTCTACTAAATTAAGAATTTTTTTCAATTTTAGATGGTTTTCACAATTGTTTTTTTTTTAATTTCAGCATTTTTTAGCTTTTTTTCCTATCAAATCTAATCTTTTTGTTATTATTGTATTTTTAGATTGATTTGTTTATTATGTCATCCTCCAATATTTAATTAGCCAGGTTTTTAGCTTTTTAGTTGAGCCTGGGTCTAAAATTTAATAGTTTATTGGTGTAAGAGATTGACCTCGAATTCTTTGTTTTTTTTCTTTTTTTTTCATCCTCCAGCATTTTGTTATTTTTTAATTCAGTTTATATGGTAATTTTTATTCTTTTTGAAAATAAAACAGATTGTCTTGGGTTTTTTTTTGGTCTTTGTTGAATTTAGTTTTTATGAAGGAATTTTATTTTTAAATTGAATTAAATTGATTGATTTCATCTTTCAACATTTAATTTTTTTGGTGTTGAGCTCCTACGTTGAACCTGGATCAATAATTTAATAGATTGTAGGTTTGAGAGTTTAACTCGAGTTAATAGGGTTCACTCGGGCTTCTTTGGTGTTTTGTTTCTTTTTTTAAGCTCTTTTATTTTTTCATATTTCAACCTCTAGCATTCTTTTTTACTCTCTTTCTATAGGATTCATTTTCCCTTTTAAAATAACAAGGATTGCCTAAAAGGTTTTTTTTTTTTTTCGATCTTTGTTAAATTTTGCTTCTTTAAAAGAAATTTTTTAATTAAATTAATTTTTTTGATTTCATCCTCTTTCATTTAATTTGAGGCAATTCATAGGAGAATTTTGTTTTTTTAATTAAGTTTTTTAAAAATTGGTATTATTTTTTTTTTACATTTTTTTTCCTATAGAGTTATATTGATATTATATCTCAAGTCATGGATTCAATAGATTTATCAAGTTTTTTTTTTGCATTTCTTTTTATTTTATTTTATCTTGAGTTAATGATCAAAATCTTAAATTAAAAAAAAAATGCATTGTCAATAGTGTTTTTTTACTTGTTTTTTTTTCTTTCTAAATCTATATTTCTTTCTCTAATTTCATACTTTAACATTTAGTTTAAAGACTGGGTTTAATAATTTATTATGATTTGCTTTATATATAGTTAACTCAGTCTCCTTACACTATAAATCTATATTTATTCCCCTAATTTCATACTTCAACATTTAGTTTACTGGAGTTGGCTTAATAATTTATCATAGTTTACTTTATATGCGGTCAGCTAAATCTAATAACTTGTATTATAGGTTTGACGAGTTAACTTAATTTTTTTTTGGCTTTTTATAAATCTTCTGTAATGAGATGAATTAGAATACTTGGAATCCTCGTGGATATAACATGTGTGCCACGAATTAGTATTTTTTAAATTTTAATTATGAATTAAGCTTCATTATTTTAGACCTGGATCTATTCGTGCTTGGGATGAAATGCAACAATAATTTTTAAAAAAGTTTTTCCCTTCTCATAGAACAAACTCTTTCAAAAGATAAATCACCACTTTCACTCAAAAAACAGGAAAAATATTTTATCAATATTTGAAACATGGAGACTTGCTTAATACTTGCCCTCATCATGGTTTTAAAACATGGATATTGGTTTCATATTTTTATGAAGGGTTAACACCTAGAGATAGGCAAATGGTTGAATTGATGTGCAATGAAACTTTTGAAAATAAAGACCCTAATGAAGCAATTGAGTACTTAGACTTGTTAGCTGAAAATGCTCAAAATTAGGACACCGTAGGTACTTATGAGACACCGAGTAAAACTCAAGCTCATATATCTAGTAGAGATATGTACAACCTTAGGGAAGATCATGACCTTCAAGGCAAGTTTACATCTTTAGCTAGAAAAATCGAGGCACTAGAATTGAAAAAAAGTGGTCAATTAAAATCTGTTTAAAATATTATGTGTCAAATCTGTAAAACTAATAAACACTTAATCAATGACTGTCTAAACTTTCCTTCTTTTAAGGATTGTCTCCATAAACAAGCCCATGCTTTAAACAGTTTTCAAAGGTCCAATCATAACTCATACTCGCAAACATACAATCCTGGTTGGAGAAATCACCAAAATTTCAATTGAAAGAGTGATAATGCACAAATTTCACCACCATAATTTCAAGCACACCATAATTTTCACAATTATCATAGATATGCACCTTCTTATGCTCTACCTCTTAGAAGAAATTTTGAGGAAATTTTGTATGCATTTATTGAAAAGTAAGAGACAATCAACACTCAACTTACTCAAAGCATAATAGATTTTAAAGATACTCTTGCAAAATTCACATCTGCTCAGTTTTCAAGAGAAAGGTAAGTTTCCATCTCAACCATAGCAAAATCTCAAGGGGCAATATAATGCAAATGCAAGCAGTTTTGGAAGTCAACACATGGATCAAGTTAAATCAATCATTACTTTTCGTAGTTGTAAGATTATTCAAAAACCAATTCTTGAATCTTATAAGAAAGCTGATGAGTCAATCTCTAAGGGTAAGGAAGGGGTTGAATCTGAACATTTCAAAGAAAAGACTGATTCCCCGCCAGCACTTCCATTTCCTCATGCTATGACCAATCAGGAAGAAATTGAGGATGAAAAAGGCACCGAAAATATTGATGTGGATCTTTTATCAAAAGTGACAACAGATTCGACACCCGACATCATACCAATCGATGATTACTTTCCTGATGAATCTCTACTTTCTCTTAGTTCAATGCATTGGTATGATAAAAATATCAATTGTTTTGTTTTAGGAGATTTCCCAGTTCATTGGAGTGCCTAAGACAAAGAAAAGTTTTTGAATGAAGTGAAGAACTTTTATTAGGATGACCCTAACTTATTCAAATATTGTCCTGATCAAATATTTCAAAGATGCATTCTTGACAATAAGGTAAGTAGTGTCATTTGTCTATCTCTAGGTGTTAACCCTTTATAGAAATATGAAACCAATATCCATGTTTTAAAACCATGATAAGGGCAAGTACTAAGTAAGTCTACATACCTATCCCAATATTGGTGAAATATTTCTCCTGGTTTTTGAGTGAAAGTAGTGATTTGTCTTTTGAAAGAGTTTGTTCTATGAGATGGGAAAAACGTCTTTAAAAACTGTTGTTGCATTTTATCTCAAGCACAAATAGATCTTAGTCTCAAATTTTATAGCCATGTTTTAGCTTTATCTTTTAATAAAAAGGGAAAAAGCTTTAATCTGATGGTGTTCATGCTATAATTTAAATTATTATATATGTTGCAAACTTCTTCAAATTCCCTTAAATACAAGTATAGATTTTCCAATTCTAAGCTATGAAAAGAAGGTAAAAGTTGAATAATGTCTGGCTTAAAATTAAAATGAGATGTATCGGGAGGAAAGACAATGCATGATAGTGCACTTGTTCTTATGGGATTCATATGGTGTCTAGGTGTTCTAGCACGGTTATTCTCATTACTCTCATTATGAAGTGATTGATTATCTTCTTCGGCTATATTTTCTGAAAATGATGAGAATACCCTACAAAATCTACCACTTGATGTACGTGACCACACTCTCATGCACTTGTAGGAATAGAATAAAAGGAAAAGGAAAATAAAAGAAGAAGAAACAAGAGAAAAGAAACAAAGTTATATATAAGAAAAGTGAAAAGAGAAAATAAAATAAATATTATAATTTATACAAAACTTACCTCCCCGGCAACGTCGCCAAAAACTTGACACGACGAAAAGATTAATGTCTTCTTTCAAGTATAGGAGTGTTGAAGTAATAAATAACTCAACAATACCGGTGTCGAACCATATAGAAGTTAATTGTACAAATTATAAACAACAATTATAAACAACAACAATAGTAATAATAATAATAACAATAATAGTAATAATACTAGTAGTAGTAGTAGTAGTAGTAGTAGTAGTAGTAGTAATAAAGAAGGAGAAGAAAAATAAAAAGATGAGAACTTGGAGATAGAATATTAGTGTAAAGATTAAACAATGATAATAATAAATATCAAGGTTAGAGGTTCCACTAATGGTATGTCAAACAAGTATAGTATAAAACTCTTATTATTTAATTGGAAACCACACATAAAAGAGGTTTCAATTTGATTATAGATTGTTAACATGATTACATTAGCCATCTTATTCGATTAATGCTAATACTTGTAAATCTCGTCAAGCATTCATGATTATAACTTATGTTAACAACAAATCAAATTCCTTTCATAGCTTTGGTGTCGGTTATACCATACAGTATGGGCTATGAAAGTGTCAAGCATTTGTTGTACCAATTGTTATACATCATAAATCAAGATTAGTTATTTAATAAGCAAAGTATTAAAGAGTGAATAAAATAACAAATATAAAACATGTTAATATCAAACATTAAAGTCCATATTAAATATACACATACTTATTCTGTCCATATTAAGTTTACACTATACTTATTCTTACACCATTAGTGTAACCTTTTCACCTTGACATAATAAACTTAGCTAGACATAATGAAAGAAATAAAAATAAATAAACAAAATAAGAACATGAATAAGATTAAAGTTAACTAAATAAGTGAAAGAAAATGAAAGGCATAAACTTGATATTAATGAAAGCAAAGCATAAACATTACAAAAAATACAAAGAGAGAAAGGAAGAGCATGATCTTGATCTGGATACCAAGATTCCTAAATGCATGGCAAATGACTCCTTTTATAGGCCAAAATTGAAAACTATAGATTTGATGACTAATTTATTAGTGGGTGACCAACTCTTGACTTGGTGACAATCCTTATCTTCTCTTGTTTGCCCAAAACGTCATTGATAACGTTAAAATTAGAGCCACTTGAAAACATGAAAGTTGTAGGAAATTGTCTCAGCTTTTTTGTGTAAACAATTCAGCTCATTTCGACTTCTAGAACTTCAGATATAGCCAAAATACTGAGCAGTGCTCGGGCTAGAGGACAGATTCGGGCATCTTTGTTGTTGCTACAATTTGGACTTGAAAATTACCTTTTTAGATCTTAAGCTCTATATGAAAGTTGTAGGCCTATGTCTTATCTTTCCATCCATAGAAAGTAGACCTAAATCTGAGATCTATAACTCCAGATATGACCCAATTATCGAACAGTGTTCTGGTTTGGATTGCACCGACATCTCTTTTCTAAGTTTGGTCATCTCTTTCCCCTTGCAATTTAAGTTCTTAAAGTCATTAATCATTCCTTTCATTTATGTGATAGGCCTGCATTTAAAATGAACATTTACCATAAATTAAAAGTATCTTATATTATTAGATATATTATTATAAAACATGCTTTAGTTAAGGAGTTATTGATACTTCAAGTGCAAAATTATGATATAAAACCATGATAAATGTCACATGTTAAAAAATCCACGCGGCGTTGGCTCCGATGATTTTTCATCGTATTATTTGATTTGATTTTGTTGGATTCGTTAGGAGTCGCCACCTAGTATTTAATTGAAGGTTACTAGGAAACCCGGTTGTACTGGTCTTGTCAGAGATTCGCGGGTAAGTGACCGGTTGTGGTTAGGGAAGGTATTAGCACCCCTAACGCACCCTACCTGAGGTAAGCTGCTTCATGGACTTGATGCGTTAAAGAAGTTTTAAAAATTTTGTCTTTTCATCGAATTTTAGAAACACAACTTTAGTACAAGTTTGTACTTCTACACCGTGATCCAATCAAAATATTAAATTCTTCTTTATTCTCTGCAATTTTATCATAAATAAAAAGAAAACATTCATAAGACAAATACAAA
>NW_011500543.1:116471-128376 GCF_000495115.2 Populus euphratica
AAGATTTTTCAAAGTGGGGAAAGTGGGGAAAAATACAAAGATTTTTCAAAGTGGTCTTGTTGTAATGGGCAACCTGCCCGGGTGAAAAATACGAAGATTTTTCAAAGTGGTGAGAAATGCAAAGATTCCTAAAAATGATGAAAAATAAAAAGATTTTTTTTTCAAAGTGGTGAAAAATACAAAGATTTTTCAAAAGTGGTCTTGTTGTAATGGGCAACCTACCCGGGTGAAAGACGTGAAGATGTCTCAAAGAGGAGAAAAATGTAGAGATTTTTTGAAGTGGTGAAAAATACAAAGATTTTTCAAAAGTGGTCTTGTTGTAATGGGCAACCTGCCCGGGTGAAAAACACCAAAGATGTTTCAAAGAGGTGAAAAATGTAGAGATTTTTCAAAGTGGTGAGAAATGCAAAGATTTCTCAAAGTGGTGAAAAATACAAATATTTTTCAAAAGTGGTCTTGTTGTAATGGGCAACCTACTCGGGTGAAAAACGTGAAGATGTTTCAAAAAGGTGAAAAATGTAGAGATTTTTCAAAGTGGTGAGAAATGTGAAGATTTCTCGAAGTGGTGAAAAATACAAATAATTTTTAAAAGTGGTCTTGTTATAATGGGCAACCTGCCCCGGTAAAAAGCACGAAGATTTTTCAAAAAGGTGAGAAATGCAAAGATTTCTCACAAATGGTGAAAAATGCAAAGATTTTTCAAAGTGGTGAGAAATGCGAAGATCTCTCCAAGTGGTGAAAAGTACAAAGATTTTTCAAAAGTTTTATTGAAAAGGGGTAACCAACCCAAATAGAAGATTTTGCAAGTGGTGAGAAATGTAAGGATTTCTCAAAAGATGGTTTCATTGTAATGGGCAACCGACCCAAATAGAAGATTTTGGAGGTGCTAAGAAATTCAAGGATTTCTCAAAAGATAGTTTCATTGTAATGGGCAACCGGCCCAAATAGAAGATTTTGGAGGTGCTGAGAAATTCAGGAATTTCTCAAAAGATGGTTTCATCGAATAAAAGATGAAAAGGGTTTTCGAAGAGGTCTGATTATGATGGGTAACCAGCCCAAGTTAAAACAATGAAATGTCTTCAAGAGACAATATGATGGGACTCAAAGGTGCACTATTCAAGCAATGGAAGCTTGATAGAGTATTCAAAAAGAGATAGGACTCGAAAAGGAACGAATGTTAAAAAGCGCATTTGAAAGGAGGTAAGGTTAGAAAACGCACTACCTAAGAGGTGAGGGCTTGAAAGCGCACTAAAAAGGGAGGTAGGGTTGGAAACACACTACCTAAGAGGTGAGGGCTCGAAGGCGCACTAAGAAAGGAGGCAGGGTTGGAAAACACACTACCTAAGAGGTGAGGGCTCGAAGGCGCACTAAGAAAGGAGGCAGGGTTGGAAAACACACTACCTAAGAGGTGAGGGCTCGAAGGCGCACTAAAAAAGGAGGTAGGGTTGGGAAACACACTACTTAAGAGATTAGGGCTCAAAGACGCACTAAAAAAGGGAGGTAGGGTTAGAAAACACACTACCTAAAAGGTGAGGGCTCGAAGGCGCACTAAAAAAGGAGGTAGGGTTGGGAAACACACTACTTAAGAGATTAGGGCTCAAAGACGCACTAAAAAAGGGAGGTAGGGTTAGAAAACACACTACCTAAAAGGTGAGGGCTTTAAGGCGCGCTCAAAATGAGGCAGAGTTAGAAAACACACTACCCAAGAGGTTACGACTGAAAGGCGCACTAAAAACGGAGGCAGGGTTGGAAAACACACTACCTAAAAGGTGGGGGCCCGAAGGCGCACTAAAAAGGAAGGTAGGGTTGGAAAACACACTACCTAAGAGGTGAGGGCTCAAAGGCGCACTAAAAAGGAAGGTAGGGTTGGAAAACACACTACCTAAGAGGTGAGGGCTCAAAGGCGCACTAAAAAGGAAGGTAGGGTTGGAAAACACACTACCTAAGAGGTGAGGGCTCAAAGGCGCACTAAAAAGGAAGGTAGGGTTGGAAAACACACTACCTAAAAGGTCGAGTGCTCTAAGGCACACTCACAAGAGAGGTAGGGTTGGAAAACATACTACCTAAAAGGTAAGAGCTCAAAGGCGCACTAAAAAAGGAGGCAGGTTTGGAAAACACACTACCTAAGAGGTGAGGGCACAAAGGCGCACTAAAAAGGGAGGTAGGGTTGGCAAACACACTACCTAAAAGGTGGGGCCTCAAAGGCGCACTAAAAGAGGAAGGTAGGGTAGGAAAACACACTACCTAAGAGGTGAGGGCTCGAATGCTCACCAAAAAGGAAGGTAGGGTTGGAAAACACACTACCTCATAGGTTAAGGCTCGAAGGCGCACTAAGAAAGGAGGTAGGGTTGGAAAACACACTACCTAAAAGGTGAGGGCTCGAAGGCGCACTAAGAAAGGAGGCAGGGTTGGAAAACACACTACCTAAGAGGTGAGGGCACAAAGACGCACTAAAAAGGATGGTAGGGTTAAAAAACACACTACCCTAGAGGTTAGGGCTCGAAGTCGCACTAAAAAGGGAGGTAGGGTTGGAAAACACACTACCTAAAAGGTGGAGGCCCGAAGGCACACTAAAAGAGGAAGGTAGGGTAGAAAAACACACTACCTAAGAGGTGTGGGCTTAAAGGCACACTAAAAAGGGGAGGTAGGGTTGGAAAACACCCTACCTAAGAGGTGAGTGCTCAAAGGCACACTAAAAAGGGAGGTAGGGTTAGAAAACACGCTACCTAAGAGGTGAGGGCTCCAAGGCGCACTAAAAGGAGGCAGGGTTGGAAAACACGCTACCTAAAAGGTGAGGGCTTGAAGGCGCACTAAAAAAGAGGAAGGTAGGGTAGGAAAACACACTACCTAAGAGGTGAGGGCTCGAAGGCTCATTAAAAAGGGAGGTAGGGTTGGGAAACACACTACCTAAGAGGTTAAGGCTCGAAGGCGCACTAAAAAAGGAGGTGGGGTTGGAAAACACACTACCTAAAAGGTGAGGGCTCGAAGGCACACTAAGAAAGGAGGCAGGGTTGGAAAACACACTACCTAAGAGGTGAGGGCACAAAGGCGCACTAAAAAGGATGGTAGGGTTAGAAAACACACTACCTAAAAGGTGAGGGCTCAAAGACGCACTAAAAATGAAGATAAAAAGGAGGCGGGGTTAGAAAACACACTACCTAAGAGGTTAGGGCTCAAAGATGCACTAAAAAAGGGAGGTAGGGTTAGAAAACACACTACCTAAAAGGTGAGGGCTCTAAGGCGCGCTCAAAATGAGGCAGAGTTAGAAAACACACTACCCAAGAGGTTACGACTGAAAGGCGCACTAAAAACGGAGGCAGGGTTGGAAAACACACTACCTAAAAGGTAAGGGCTCAAAGGCGCTCTAAAAAGGAAGATAAAAAGGAGGCAGGGTTAGAAAACACACTACCTAATAGGTAAGGGCTCGAAGGCGCACTAAAAGGAGGCAGGGTTGGAAAACACACTACCTAAGAGGTGTGGGCTCAAAGGCGCACTAAAAAGGGTGGCAGGGTTTGAAAACACACTACCTAAAACATGAGGGCTCAAAGGCGCACTAAAAAAGGAAGTAGGGCCCAAAGGCACACTCAAAATGAAATAGTCTTAGAAAACACGCAACCCGAGAGATGGTGGCTCAAAAGAGCACATGAAAGGAAGTGAGAGCACAAAAGCACACTCAAAATGAGGTAGGGTCAGAAAACCTGCTACCCGAGAAATGATGGCTCAAAAGAGCACTTAAAAGGAAGTGAGGGCAGAAAGGCACACTCAAAATGAGGTAGGGTTTAAAAAAAGCACGCTACCTAAGAGATGGTGGCTCAAAAGAGCACATGAAAGGAAGTGAGGGCACAAAGGCACACTCAAAATGAGGTAGGGTCAGAAAACCCGCTACCCGAGAAATGGTGGCTCAAAAGAGCACATGAAAGGAAGTGAGGGCACAAAGGCACACTTAAAATGAGGTAAGGTCAGAAAACCCACTACCCGAGAGATGATGGCTCAAAAGAGCACATGAAAGGAAATGAGAGCACAAAGGCACACTTAAAATGAGGTAGGGTTTAAAAAAAAGCATGCTACCTAGGAGATGGTGGCTCAAAAGAGCACTTAAAAGGAAGTGAGGGCACAAAGGCTCACTCAAAATGAGGTAGGATTTTAAAAAAAAGCATGTTACCTAAGAGATGGTGGCTCAAAAGAGCACATGAAAGGAAGTGAGGGCACAAAGCCACACTTAAAATGAGGTAGGGTCTGAAAACACGCTACCCGAGCGGTGGGGAAGTGAGGGCACAAAGGCACACTCAAAATGAGATAGGGTCAGAAAGCCCGCTACCCGAGAAATGATGGCTCAAAAGAGCACTTAAAAGGAAGTGAGGGTAGAAAAGCACACTCAAAATGAGGTAGGGTCAGAAAACCCGCTGTCCGAGAGATGATGGCTCAAAAGAGCACATGAAAGGAAATGAGGGCACAAAGGCACACACAAAATGAGGTAGGGTTAAAAAAGCACGCTACCTAGGAGATGGTAAAACCTAATCTAACAATGTTGAAAGCAATGCATTATGATTAATATGCATGTATACTTACCTGAGAAATATGGGTCCCCATTTCTTCATGGTGTCTTCCTTTTCTCAAAAGTTGGAGTGTCGGTAGTAGGCTTGATGGCTTTCCCACTCTTGCTTACTCAAGTCAAATCTTGATTTTGACATCTAAGAAGGAGTTAATGTCATCATACTTCTTTGTCCTCCACCCTTTATCTCAATGGTTGCCAATTTTGCTTGGCATTCTTCTTAGAGAAGGGAATCATGGGGCCAGCCTTATGAGGCATCTTTGATTGCCCCCCAGCTTGATCATGCCCCCAAGTGTTTAATTTGGGTTTAGGGATGAGGCTATGTGGAAGGTTTGGTCTTTGACAAGGAGTTGCTTTCATGCAGAAATTTTGGAATTTCAAAGCTATTCCAAACACAAAAATCATTTTGACATCGATTCAAAGCAAACTCATTCTGAAAAAATTCCAGTGATTCCTATGGAGAGGTTTTCGGAAGTGATGAAAACTTTTAGTTTTGCTTTTGGTGAAAATGTGAAGAACACAAAGTGACATCTGGTTTAGTCACAAAAAGTTTAAATTTCAATTTGAGGGTTATTGAGAACCGTGGTTTAAAACATTCATTTTATTTGCATGAATAATGATTTGGTTCGCATGAGAAAGCACTGCCTACCGATCCAAATTGCTTGCCTTTGATCAGAAAGGGCTTGATTAGGCACGTAATGTAGGCTTGGGCTATTGGTTATGAAAAAAAAGATATTTATAGCTCAAAATGTGTTTAAGGGACTTTAAGACTAAGAATCACTATAGCTTATATCCCAAACCTTTTGTTCATACATTTCTTGACCTTAGAATTGATTTGCAGAATGGTCCACGGTGCCCCCTAGTGTTGGGCTTGGGCTCTTTCTTTTTGTTTTTGTTTTCTTCATTTGATTTTGAGCATCATTGTATTGGCTTTTTTTTATGCTCAAAAAGTTTTTTTTTAATTCTTTGGATTTTTTTTTTATCCCCCCAGCTTTGTATGGGCACCTTCGATGATTGAGAATTTTCTTTTATGCCCCCCAGTATTGTTTGGGCACTTTCAATCATCGAGGTTTTTTTCATGCCCCGAAGAGTTATTTGGGCACTTTCAATCATTAAAGATTTTTTTGGCACTTGCCCCCCAGTGTAGGGTGTGATCCTAATCAAGGTTATTTTTCAAGAAAAATCTATTAGGCTCAAAAGGGACTGCAAAAGATATATTTTAGCCTTGTGAAAAGGATTATCAAAGATGGCCTTTCTTCATCTCAAATGTATGCATTTAGGATCGATAAGCCTTGGTCTCATGCGAGTATGCAAAGTGATTTCTCATTATTCATGCAAATAAAACTCCATTTTTGGAGTCACTTCATTGTGTTCCTTTTTTGTTTTTTTTCATCATCATTTTTTTTTTGGGTGTATGGTTACCTCTCTAAGGAATCTCTTGAATTTCCAGAACTTGTTTGTTTCGGAAAAACACCAATATGATTTCTATTTTTGTACTAGACTTTGATTTCCCAAAAAATCCTTATGAAAACATGCATGGTTTTGGAAGAAAGGGAAAACATGTCTAAAGATTCTTGGCGCAATGGTCTCATGTTCAGAGGTTATGTTCAATGTGTTATTTGCATGAAACAAAAAAAAAATGAAGACATGCCATGAATTCAGGACAACACACGATCTTATTAACAAGTAAGGCTCAGTGGACAGGGAAAGTCTTGTGGAATTTTGAGCCAAATTACTAATAAAAACTAGAATAGGGTGAAAAAAATCAAGATTTTTTTTTTTGCAGGCATGATCAAGCAGAGGTAGTTTTTTTTTGGACAAAGCAAGAACAAGCTCTATTCTGCAATGGTGATGCAATTCCCCTTTGGTCAGCTTTCCCACAAAAGCTTTTATGAAAATGTTGTACTGTGATGGGGTCTTGATTGTGTTTGTCCCCAACTTCTTTAGGTTAAGTTCTTGTTGAGTTTCGAACAAAGATGATAGGTTTGTTGGAAGGAACTTCCCTAGGGATGCTTTTCAATATTTGCTCGAGTAAGCTAGAGGTGAGTCAAGCTTTTGTTCAGAGATTCCAACTCTTCTTGAAAATAGATGCTACAACGAGCATGCTTTTCATCTCCATTGTTTTTTTGCTCAAAATTAGATGTTGCAGACTCGTAGGGGACCCACTTTTTATTTTGGTGCATGTATGATAAATGTATGAACATAAGATCTATATGATGAACTCGCCCTTCGAGGGGTGACATATGATCGTATCTTTTGTATGATGAAACAAGAATCTTGATTCTTGCCCAAACTCTACAATGAAAATTTTCGGAGCGGCGATCATTCTGTCACCCACAAGCCTTGAGTTCAAGATGCTTCAAGAAGGGTTCACCCCGATGCAAATAAATGATAGCACATACAACTTAAGGATAGGTACTATTCATTATGTGAACATGGATAGGTTTTCTACCTGGTCTCAAAAGGGTCTATGAATTGCCTAGTGGCCACCTTTCGTGAAGGCAGTATAGGGGTCTACAAGGAATGGTTAGGGCACCGTGTGACCGCCATTACCGAGTAAACACTCAACTCATAGTTGGATGTTTCACAAATCTAAACCCCGACTGAAAGTCATGAGGCAGACCGCTACTCCCCACCTAATTTAGAAGCTTGTGTGTGCTTTCAAAAATAGATACAAGTGATGCATGTAACAATTCTAAAAATGCATGCATAAAACACGATAAAAATGCCAAAATTTAAACACATCAAATACACAAAGCTTAGCCCAATATTGTTAGAAACAGTACCTCCCCAGTGGAGTCGCCATTCTGTCACATGTTAAAAAATCCACGCGGCGTTGGCTCCGATGATTTTTCATCGTATTATTTGATTTGATCTTGTTGGATTCGTTAGGAGTCGCCACCTAGTATTTAATTGAAGGTTACTAGGAAACCCGGTTGTACTGGTCTTGTCAGAGATTCGCGGGTAAGGGACCGGTTGTGGTTAGGGAAGGTATTAGCACCCCTAACGCACCCTACCTGAGGTAAGCTGCTTCATGGACTTGATGTGTTAAAGAAGTTTTAAAAATTTTGTCTTTTCATCGGATTTTAGAAATACAACTTTCGTACAAGTTTGTACTTCTACACCGTGATCCAATCAAAATATTAAATTCTTCTTTATTCTCTGCAATTTTATCATAAATAAAAAGAAAACATTCATAAGACAAATACAAACACACACACACACATGCATTTTTTTATTCTTTTTCTTTTTTCTTTTCTTTTCCTTTTTTTTTTTACATTCACATTACAAATTATAAAAATCCAAAGCTAAATAAAAATTACATTAAATAATTCAAAATTTACAAAACAGTCCCTAAAACTCCAAAAATTGCATCAAAGTCCCTTATAGGGCTGTGTGAACAGTGCCCGTGAACAGTGGTGGCGCGTTTCCTCCACGCGCCGCCGCTGCCGGAGGTGGCAGAACCAGTAGATCGGCCGTCTTCCTCTTCTCTGTCTTCCGGCGCCGGCGGTGGGTGTTGTGATTTCGGTTTTCAAATCGGCAGCCTTGACAGATTCTGGGCAAAGCTTCCGACGACCATTACTCATCAACCATTAAAACAATAACAAATCCCAACAGTGAAATGATAAACCGATATCTCAGGCAGCATATATCCAAATATCAGTCGGCGTTAACGGTTGGATCTCCCTAGATTGGAGTTAGACCGAAACTGACCCGAGATTGGCGAGCCACTGTTGAACACGTATAACACCTTTTTGGATGGGTTTCATTTCATCTCCACCGTTCAGAATGTGCAATACACCCATACGCACCACATATCCAAAAATCAAGTTGATCCAACGGTGAATCATGGAGAAATAGGCCGGCGGCTCTAACTGTTCCGAGAGGGGTTTGTCCAGAAATATTCAAATGGTAATATTTCTCTCATGGTTTCAAATATGAATGATCGCTCCGGTCAGAATGTAGAAAATATAGGGACGCACAACATACCCAAATTTCACATTGATCCAACGGTAGACGAGGGAGACATCGTCCGGCGAAGCTGACAGCTTTGAGGGGGTGAGGGAGGCGGCGGCTCTTAGAGAAAAATGTTAGGGTTTTTTGTGTTTTAGGGTTTATTTTCTCCTTCTTTTTGTCAAAATTGCCCCCCCCTTTGCTTTGTGTTAAAGGTTGCTATTTATAGGCAAAATGTTGCATGAATTTCAAAATTGGTCCCTCAATTTTATTTTTTTGTAAATTTTGATTTTTTTTTATTTTTTTTTGAAAACAAGCAATATCAACATCGACTCAATGAGGAAGATCAATGATTTTAAAAATAACGCGTTAAAAGTTGAACGCGTTTCAAATATCTTTGAAAATTTAAATTCTTTTGAGATGATATTGAAAATGCTAAAAATGATGCAAATATATTTAAAAATGTATTTTTTGGATTTTCATTGTTTTTCTCTATTTTTTGGATTTTTCTAAAAATTTATCAAAACATGGATAAAAATTGGGGAATAACCCAAAATTGGGTTATGACAATAAAAATACACTTTTAAATACTAATCACTTCTCAGAGAACAAACTCTTTCAAAAGACAAATCACTACTTTCACTCAAAAATTAGGAGAAACATTTTATCAATGTTGGGATAGATATCTAGACTTGTTTAATACTTGCCCTTATCATGGTTTTGAAACATAGAGATTGATTTCATATTTTTATGAATGGTTAGCACCTAGAGATAGAAAAATGGTTGAATTGATGTGCAATGGAAGTTTTGAAAAGAAAGACCCTGATGAAGCAATGGAGTACTTAGACTTGTTAGCTGAAAGATCTTAAAATTAGGACACTGTGGATACTTATGAGACACCAAGTAAAACTCAACCTCATATATCTAGTGAAAGTATGTACAACCTTAGGGAAGATCATAACCTTCAAGACAAGTTTGCATCTTTAGCTAGAAAAGTCAAGGCACTAAAATTAAAAAAGAGTGGTCAATTAAAATCTGTTGGAAACAATATGTGTCAAATATGTGAAACAAATAAACACTCAACTAATAATTGTCCAACCTTGCCTTCTTTTAAGGAATGTCTCCATGAACAAGTCATACTTTAAACAGTTTCCAAAGGGCCAACCACAATTTATACTCACAAACATACAACCTTAATTGGAGAAATCACCCAAATTTCAGTTGGAAGAGTGATAATAACAATGTACAAACTTCACAACCACCGTTCCAAGCACACTATAATTTTCAAAATTCTCATGGATATGCACTTCCTTATGCTCCACCTCTTGTAAGAAATTTTAAGGAAACTTTGTATGCATTTATTGAAAAGCAAGAGACAATCAACACTCAACTTGCTCAAAACATAAAAAATTTTAAAGATACTCTTGCAAAATTCACATCTGCTCTTAGTTTTCAAGAGAAAGGTAAGTTTCCATCTCAACCATAGCAAAATCTCAAGGGGCAATACAATGCAAATGCAAGTAATCCTAGAAGTCAACACATGGATCAAGTTAAATCAGTCATCACTCTTTGTAGTGGTAAGCTTATTCAAAAACCAATTCTTGAACTTTGTGATAAAGATGATGAGTCAATCTCTAAGGGTAAGGAAGGGGTTGAATCTGAACATTGCAAAGAAAAGACTGATTCTCCTCCAGTACTTCCATTTTCTCATGCCATGAGCAATCAGGAAGAAATCAATGATGAAAAAGGCACCAAAAATGTTGATGCGGACCATTTATCAAAAGTGACAACAAATTTGACACCCGACATCACACCAATTGATGATTACTTTCTTGATGAATCTCTAGTTTCTCTTAGTTCAATACCTTGATTTGCTAAACATATCAATTTTCTTGCTTCAGGATTTTTGTCAGCTCATTGAAGTATCGAAGACAAAAGAAAATTTTTGAGCAACGTGCAAAATTTTTATTGGGATCACCCTTACTTATTCAATTATTGTCTTGATCAAATATTTCAAAGATGCATTCCCGACAATGAGGTAAGTAATTTCATTAAATTTTATCACTCTAAGGCACGTATGGATCATTTCTCACGAAAAAAGAGGACCCCATATTCAAGGAATCACATGCCTTCCACAAAACCTGTGAAAATTATCAAAAAATGGGATTTATTTCAAAACATCGAGAGTCTTTAAATAATCTTCTATTGACTCTTAAATCTCATCATAGTGGAGATGTGCATTATGCATTTCATGATTTATGACTTGGGAGCTATTGGCCCAACGTTTGTTACATGGGTTGAGGAGAAAGGTTTAAGGGAATCAAATATTGCACTATCTATGTATCAGTATCTGCGACCCGAGTTACTAAGCTCGTAGGGGTGTCTCAACACCTAATGTCCTAAGACCAACTGGTTTGTGAGTCATTAGCCAAAAGTTTGTTACATGGGTTAAAGATGTATTGTGTTTTAAGTTACATGTATATATATTTAAAAAAAGAAAAAGAAAAAAAATCTCAACTCAAGGAAGTTAACCTTAAACATTAGAACAAGAATTTTGTTTTCTTCCAAATAGAGACCCATAATTATTTTTGATATATTTAGCACAAAAGAAAGGTTTATTAATATTGTGCTAAGAGGTATTGAGCAATTATATAAATTTAATGAGAGTTTGTTTATCTGGATAGATTAATGGAAGCTGAATGATGAATACCTTGCTTTGTGGAATTTACAAATTGTTTTTCTAGTTTAACATTTTGATTACTAGGGACTAATAATAAGCTGGTTGGGGGGTGTGATTAGTACTTAAAAGTGCATTTTTATCAAGGTTTTATATCATCATTTTGCACTTAAAGTATCAATAATTCCTTAACTAAAACATGTTTTATAATAACGTATCTAATAATATAAAATACCTTTAATTTATGGTAAATATTTATTTTAAATGCAGGCCTATCATATAAATAAAAGGATTGATTGATGAACTTAAGAACTGAAATTGAAAAGATAAAGAGATGACCAAACTTAGAAAAGAGATGTCGGTGCAGTCCAAACTGGAACACTGTTCGGTAATTAGGTCATATCTAGAGCTCTAGATCTCACATTTAGGTCTATTTTATATGGATGAAATGGTAAGACATAGATCCAAAACTTTCATATGGAGCCTAGGACTTCAAAATATCATTTTCAAGTCCAAATTATAGCAACAACAAAGAAGTCTGAATCTGTCTTCTAGCCCGAGCATTGTTCAGTGTTTAGCCCATATCTTGAGTTCTAAAAGTCCAAATGAGCTGAAGTTTTTACATAAGATAGTTGAGACAATTGCTTACAACTTGCATATTTCAAGTGGTTCTAATTTTGACATTATCAATGATGTTTTGGGCAGACAAGAAAAGATAAGGA
>NW_011506499.1:0-2095 GCF_000495115.2 Populus euphratica
TCGTTCAAATATCTAACTTCTAATGATAATTCATATAAATCACCTATAAGAAATCTTCTTAGATCTTTTAGGAGAAAGTAATTGCTATACTAGAATGCTAGCTCTTTTGTTTTGTGTTTTAGGTATTTACATACTATATTTTTCTCAATATTCTTTTCTTAATAAAAAAAAATATAGCATTTTAGTTATAAAAAACCTAAAAAAAATCCTATAAATAAATAAAAATATCAAATTAACCCTTAAACAATATCATATATATTATTTTAGGATTATCCCTACTTAAATTTTCGTCCCTACTTCATTTTTTTATATTTAGAATTGTAATTCCCTATATTAATTACATTCTAATTTTCAATTTCTAAAATTTATTCACGGTCAAGTCAAACTTAATTAACCATCCCATTTTAATTTTTGAGCAATAATTTTTATGTGTGTGACCCATTAGTTTACTAATAAATTGGTTCAAATATAAACCATAATACTAAATAAAATAAGATTAAATAAATTACACAATTCAATCTATTATCAATTTAATAATTGATTGATTTATATTTGAAGATCAAGTACAATAGCTAATACCCTCTTATAATCCCTTAAATATTTAAAAAATCATAATTGATTTAACTTAACCTTTTAATGATTAACTTCTTGGTGTAATTTTATCTCTTTATAAAAAATATTTTGATTTAAAACTTATAACATGAAGTATGTCTGCTTTATTAAATCATTTTAGTTAACAATATAGTCATTAATTATTTGAATAAAATTTTAAAACTCTTTTCAAAACTCATTCTACATTAGCCGAGAATTTCATTATCAGTGCTAACTGAGAATAGATGAAACATTTTTTCAATTTACCTAGGATGATGAATCATTTCTTAATTACTCAAATACTTTCATTGATAAGTCTTCAACATTTGGCTAGAGACTACCAGTGCTTAGATTCGTCAAGACTGGTCTTCAATAATTTTCACTCTCCACCTTAAATTGTCTACATGATCGGGTGTTTAGAGTGTCCTGATTTTGCCTTCCTTCAAGGCAACTAAAATCTCTCCACTAAGCAGTTCAGCACATGTAATTGGGTAAACATGTGTACTTTCTTCTTCTTCATCTCCATTGACCACCATAATGATCATTATATGCCTCCTAATCGAGCAATCTCTCTTCAATACTTCACCACCGCCATTTCTGGTCTCAATCTCAACGATCAGATCGTACCACTGCATTTGGAACGATAAAATTAGTTGGAAACAAGTCTGAAATCATCCAAGTCGCACTTCAGACAGCTAAGATTTGATCAAAACAACTCTAGCCTGATAAACGCCCAAACTCAATCTTAGAACCGGTTGCATGTAGGATCAGGGTCAAGTCAGCCCATCCGGGCGAAGAAAGCATGTGGGGCGCGTCTGCGCGCATGGACTACCACCTCGTCGGCATGTTGGGGAGAGTGCGGGCATGTCCAACATCCGTTTTCAATGCCATTTTCACCAGTGGCTTTGTCTCGGCCTCCTCTACATAGTGGTATGGTCAAAACACCATTTTGAAAACTTTTATTTTTGAGCAAAAATCAAACATCACTTTAAACCAAAAGCTCGGATACCAATTGTTGGGGAATTTGCCTCCCCATGCGCGGACCAGTGGTGTTCTGATTGTTGCCCATCGGAGGCTAAGCACACTGACACAATATTTAACGTGATTCGGCAAATTACCTACATCCACGGGAGTAGTCTATATTATTAGAGATAAAGAAAGAATACAATACATAGAGGAGTATCACAACCACTCAACTCTTATTTCTCATTACTGCATAGGGCAGTAGAGCTGTTGGTGGCAGCCCTTCCTTTCTTCCTCTCTTCTTCTTTCTTTTTTTCTTGCTCTCTCTCATTTTGTGTTGCACTCTTGGTGTCTATTTATAGACTTCAATGACAGCTCCTCTTGCTCCTTTGTCAACAATGATAGCTACCAACTCCAGTTCTTCTTCAACAATGATGGCTATCAACCTATGACATTTGGGAAGGGTTGCTGCATTGTCAATGGACGGTGTCGTCCATTAATGGTTGCTGCACATTAATGGCAACCAACCCTAGAGGAGGCC
>NW_011506500.1:0-2094 GCF_000495115.2 Populus euphratica
TTATGTAAATAAAACAAATTATTAACAATAACAAAAAAACACTAAAAAAATTGAGAGAGATATACAGGTTAAAATATTTAATATTGTAATATGTATTATTTATTTAATTATATATAATAAATTTATTTAAAAAATCAATCTGTAACAAAAAGCAACATAACTATTTTGAATTTTTCTTATCATATAGAATTACTTGTTATAAAAATCAATTATTTTAATAACTAAAATTATGTTAGACTTGATTAAGTGTCATATGATCAAAAGAACCAATCACGGCCTAGTTACCCAATTTAAAATCTTAATTGGTTAAGGAAAAATTGTGTTGGAGTTAATTGATTATGTGTCATTGTCGTTTCAACCCATATCCAACTCAATTAAGTTCAAATAGGAAATAATAACATATAAAAAAAAAATTAAAATAAAGAGTTTAGGAAGCAAAACAAAAGGACATCATCGTATTATATTGCCCCCCCACCATCCTAGTTTAACTTGCTAAATATACGGCAGAGTTATGACATGATAATAATATACTAACCTAATTTGACTATTTGTCTTCTCCATTATCTTTTCTTTTCTTTGATTTGACCTTTATAGGATTTGGATGGGAGGCAATCCATCAACATATTCATAAAAGAATTAGGGACCAATAAAAATTCCAAGAGTTATTAAAGAAAGACCAAATTAATAATAATAAAAAAAAGATTCCTTGTTATTTCATTTCCCTTTTTCCTCACGATCAAGTCTTTATTAGGATGGAAGGAGATGAAGGTGGGGACTAGACTAAAGAGTTATAAAAGAGTTGGATACCAAATAAAAAAGGTTGAATAGTTATATAAAAAAACAAAGTATTAAATCAATAAAAAAACAGTGACTAAATAAAAAATAATAATAAGAGACTGAATTAAAAAAAAAATTGGCTGGTATGTTCAAAATACATGCTAGAATGTGAGGAAAACATCCTTTTAGATTAATTTAAGTGTCTGAGCATTTACACGGACCTCAATAAATTAATGATCGTATAAACGCTGTCTTTATAAAACTTCAACCCGTGATAGTTATAAAAACCATCTTTTTTGGATGACGTTTCGCTCTTTTTATGACCTGACATCGCCCTTCCCAGTATTGTTGGAATTGTCTCATCAATCCCTCCATTACACGACAATGTTGTCAGTGAAGACATGACGCTATTCTTTCTTCTCTTCTTTTCCCGGTTCCCTCTTTACCTTCCTTGCTTTTCGAGCAAAAACTGGGGGAAAAAAACAATTATAGCAGTCCACAGTCGTTTGTGAGGAGAGTCCCAGTGATGTATCTGCCAAAATTAGTTTTTGTTTTAATTGTTGAGGGTGGCGAGACTAATAAATTTTAGGGACTGGACAGAAACAAACTGAATTTGTAGTGGGAACCCAAAATAAATGCAAAGGCTTTTCTGTGGAGCCATTTCTAGAAGAAAAGAAATAAATAAAAAGGCACTGGTGGATCTGTGCTCTAACCACACACCGCTTGAACATCCACCACTAAAAACGAATTCCTCTCATAGTTTTCTCTTTCTCTTGAAGCAATGTATTATCTAACGTTGGTGGCTTATTACATATATTTCAATTCATGCAAGGTTTTTTATTTTCTTTCTCTACTTATCTTGGCTTTGTTCTACATGTTTGTGCTCAAGGAAAGTGTGGGAGACACACAAAAATTTGCGGCTTGGGTTTGCAAGCAAGAGGCCAGGGCTCTGTTCTGTTTGCAATTTGAAGAGAGTTCTTCTATTTCTGCTGCTCGTCATCGTGACTCCAACGTGTCCTACTATAGGGTTTCAGTGCTGTCTGGGCTTCTTGCATGATTCCAGTCATCGTTTGCCTTCCAAATTTCTGGCTGCTTGCTGTAGTTTCATGGCCCTGTAATAACTAATCCTAGGCAAGCGAGCAAATTTTATATTTCATGTTCAAATCCAACTTATATTGAATAGTCTGTTGTAATATATTAAAATAATATATTAGACTGAGCTATCAAGTGAAATTGAGCTGAGAAAGATTGCAGGGATAGCTTACAGGGATTTCACGTGATTGGGAAAGATAGTAGGTATCATATGTACCTTATTTA
>NW_011506503.1:0-2093 GCF_000495115.2 Populus euphratica
AGCATCCACTTGCAAATTTCACATTAGTTAAAGACACGGTGCCCATGTGTTTAATAATGCAGTGCTGGGATTGCTGGTTAAAATCTATGGATGAGTATTGTGATTATCAAAACTTTTTATTTTTATTTTTTATTTTTTATAAAATAATGAATAGCTTGTAGTTACTATAAAGTTATTAAATTTAGGTTAAGATACCTAGTACAATCCAAGATCTAGTTACAATTTTATAATTTCACTCAAATTAGATTTGAATATGAAACAAAAACAACGGTTTTGAGATTTTATATTTTTTAAAAAAATTAAGTATGTGTGGTTTTGAAAAAAATTTAATTAAATTATAAATTAATTTATTAAATTTACTGGATCATATTAAATCAACTATTTTTTCATTTAATTTAAAATCTGAATTAAATAGGAATTGATATAATAGATCATTAGGTTGATCCACCATAACAGAATGATATTAATAATACTAATTGTTATTATTTTTTTAGACAGAAATGGATATTAATTTATGTAAAGGAGATGTGTGTTTAATATTATGATAACTTTAAAAATAAGTTAAAAAATATTTTTAGTTGTGTTTTTTTAAAATAAATTTTAAAAAATATATATTTGATTAAAGCAATTGTGAGATTTATTTTTACACGGAAGATAAATAAAAAAAATCTCCATGAACGAAAAGTATGTTAATTTAAACCCGAGTTTAAAATGCAATTACGTGGGGGGAGCACAATGCAAAATGTAAAATACAGAAATTATTTTTGTTTATCAAACTTTTTTTTCTATGATTAGGTAAAGAACAGAAGTTATTGAGAGTAAGTAGGGGAATACACAACAGAAGCCAAACTTGGGCAATAAACAATCTACTTCAGGATTTGGTGAAGAAATCATAACAACAGCAGATTGCAAAATAATGGTTAGGTACTTTAGGTAGTGATAATTGTGATTTCGAGAGAGACTAATTGTGGCCATCCTATCATTTCTTACAACAATGTGTACTGGACTGAACTCCTCGAAAATTAGAGTTCCTAAATTTTGGATTTGGTAATAAACACCAAAAAATAAAGATTATATTTAAAATTTTCTCGTGATAAAATAAAAAATTAAAAGCCGGATCCACTGGGACCCTCCAGTAATTTCTCGTGACATTGTGTGTTGAATTTGCCTCCTCTAAAACTAGAGCAATTAAAACTGGGTTAGGTCATGAAAAACCTAAAAAAAGACTTTATATTTATAATTTTCTAGAAAATAAATTATAATAATTGCTCATAATAAAATAAAAATATAAATAAAATCAGCATGACCTATTGTGCCATCCCTCTTAGTAGAGAATTAGAAGGATAAATGTAAATTATTGGTAAGTGGTTTGGATAAAGAGTTTATGTAAAATAAAGAGGTGATGATAAAGAACTTGAAATCTATATGGTAAATTTTGAATTTGATTTAAAATATATATTTTTTTATAAAAATTTGAAATAATTAAAATTTTACTTGTATATTTAAACTTATAAAATACATTATTTAGGGATGAGGTTTTTCAAATAAAAAAAAGACTTGGTTCAAGAAATTATACAAATTTTCCAATATACAAAAATTAACTAATTTAGCTGACAAAACAGTGTACTACATGCTTCTGGGTTTTTTTTTTTTTTTGTTAATCAACACATGGCCCGGTGGGCACTATTTCGTGCCGATATAGCTCTCTGACCAGGTCAAGTCTCTCCTTCATTGAATATGAAGAACTTTGCATTTATAAAATCATGGAAGACTTCGCTTCCCTTCTTTCATCAATTAAATCATTTATGATATTTATCATCTGAAATTCAATAAATCTAAAAGAATTAAAAAATATATAAATATAAATAATTTTAAACCCCATCTGATAAATATAAAGAATTAAAAAAATTATATGAATTGATCCATTGATTTAAAAAAAATTAAGTATTATCTAGGTTATGTTATGTTTGTAATTATAGGAATGATTGTTTTTTAATGTTTTTTTAATTTAAAAATTTATTAAAAAATATTAATTAAAAATAAAAATAAAAATGGAAAACGTGTTTTTTTCCCCTGCATACAGGGACATGCTA
>NW_011506501.1:0-2093 GCF_000495115.2 Populus euphratica
GGACTTGTAAATGGCCTTTTTAGATCTTGGGCTCCATATGAAAGTTGTAGGCCTATGTCTTACCTTTCCATCCATATAAAGTAGACCTAAATTTGAGATCTATAGCTCCAGATATGACCCAATTACCGAACAGTGTTCTGATTTAGATTGCACCGACATCTCTTTTCTAAGTTTGGCCATCTCTTTATCCTTTCAATTTTAGTTCTTAAATTCATCAATCAATCCTTTCATTTATATGATAGGCCTGCATTTAAAATGAACATTTACCATAAATTAAAGGTATCTTATATTATTAGATATATTATTATAAAACATGCTTTAGTTAAGGAGTTATTGATACTTCAAGTGCAAAATGATTATATAAAACCTTGATAAAAATGCGCTTTTAAGTACTAATCACACCCCCCAACCAGCTTATTACTAGTCCCTAGTAATCAAAGTGTTAAAATAGAAAAACAATTTGCAAATTCCATAAAGCAAGGTATTCATCATTGAACTTCCATTAATCTATCTAGATAAACAAACTCTCATTAAATTTATATATCTGCTCAATACCTCTTAACAAGATATTCATAAACCTTTCTTTTGTGCTTAATGTATCAACACATAATTATGGGGCTTTTCTTGGAAGAAAACAAAATTTTTATTTTAATGTTTAAGGTTAACTTCCTTGGGTTGGGATTATTATTTTTGTCTTTTTTTTTTCTTTTTTTTTAAATATATATACATATAATTTAAAGACACCATGCATCTTTAACCCATGTAACAAGCGTTCAGCTAATGACTCCCAGACTAGTTGGTCTTAGGGCATTAGGTGTTAAGACACCCCTACGAGCTTAATAACTCGGGTCGCAGATACTGATATGTAGATAGTGCAATGTTTGATTCCCTTAATCTTAATAACTCGGGTCGCAGATACTGATATGTAGAGAGTGCAATGTTTGATTCCCTTAAGCTTTTCTCCTCAACCCATGTAACAAGCGTTGGGCCAATAGCTCCCAAGTCAGTTGACTTTAGGGTATTAGGTGTTAAAACACCCCTTCGGGCTTAAGTGCTTAGGTTAGGGAGGTTACGAAACCAATCTTATCTACATTTTTATTATCATCTTTTTTTTCTTTTTTTTTAATTATATTCTATCCCTTTTCCTTAGGTGTTACCTTTAACAACAGAACATAAATAATGTAATAATTCAAAATGCAACCCACAATCATATGTTAAAGTGTGTGTGTGTGTACATTAAGGTTTAAGAATACATGTTAAATAAGTATATGAGCAGAATTAAGTGATTACAATGCGAGAGTTTGTAAACCTGAATATTTCAAGAAGTATTATGATAGACCTTATTAAAAATGGTTACTCTGCCATCATAGTAACAATAATTTTGCACATGCTTTATAAAATAGAAAACACATTTTTTTTTTTTGAAAGGAAATGAAACTTAAATCAATAAGAAATATTTGTGTTTTCGGTGGATCTAGTCCTGGGAAAGAAAAGGAGTTTTTAGAATCAGCAAATCATCTTGGTCAAGTGCTAGCTGAGAGAAAGATTCATTTAGTGTATGAGGGAGGCAGTCTTGGGTTAATGGGAGGTGTGCCAATAGCTGTATTTTTAGGAGGCAGTCAAGTTTTGGGGGTCGTCCCCGAACCTTTCGCACAAGGGGACAACATTGGAAAAACAATTGGAGAGGAACTTCAGGTCTCCACAATGTCGGCTCAAATGAATGCAATGTTTAACCATGCTGATGCCTTCATTGCTTTACCAGGTGGTCTAGGCACATTGGAAGAGATCTTTCATATTTCCTCTTGGGCTCAACTGCACATTCACCATAAACCCACAGGTTTGTTAAATGTTAATGGTTATTATAATAAGTTGTTGTCTTTTCTTGATCATGCTGTGGAACAGGAATTTCTAACATCTTTTGCACGACAAATCATAATCTATGCTGCTAGTGCTGAACAATTAATTCACCAACTACAATCCTTCATTCCTGTAATTGATCCCTTCATGAGTCGCATAAATTGGTCAACTAAGGAAAGCCGTAAAAAGCTTAGATTGGATTTGAGCCTTGATTTGTGAATTTTTGTGTCTTTTGG
>NW_011506504.1:0-2092 GCF_000495115.2 Populus euphratica
ATGTCAATCATGTTCTTTATGAAAATGGGTTTATAAGTCATGAATTGCACGATGCTTATCTTGACTATGATGAGACTTAGGAGTCAATAGAAGATTATCTAAAGACTCTCTGTGTTTTGAAACAAATCCCACCTTTTGACAATTTTCACAGGTTTTGCAGAATGCATGTGATTCCTTGAATATGGTGGGCCAGTAAAATCCACTTTGTAAGATTTCTACAGTCCTCTTTTTTTATGAGAAATGATCCCCACGTGCCTTAAAGTGACAAAATTTAATGACATTACTTATCTCATTGTCGGGAATGCATCTTTGAAATATTTGATCAGGACAATAATTGGACAAGGGTCATCCCAATAAAAGTTTTGCACGTCGCTCAAAAATTTTCTTTTGTGTTCGGTACTCCAGTGAGCTAGCAAAAATCCTGAAGAAAGAAAATTGATATTTTTAGCAAACCAAGGCATTGAACTAAGAGAAAGTAGAGATTTATCAGGAAAATAATCATCGATTGGTGTGATGTCGGGTGTCGAATCTGTTGTCACTTTTGATAAAAGATCCGCATCAATATTTTCGGTGCCTTTTTCATCCTTGACTTTTTCCTGATTGGTCATGGCATGAGAAAATGAAAGTGCTGGCGGGGAATCAGTCTTTTCTTTGCAATGTTCAGATTCAACCCTTTCCTTACCCTCAGAGATTGACTCATCATCTTTCTCACAAGGTTCAAGAGTGGGTTTTTCAATAACCTTACCACTGCGAAGAGTAGTGACTGATTTGACTTGATCCATGTGTTGGCTTTCGAAACTACTTGCATTTGCATTGTATTGCCCTTTGGGATTTTGTTGTGGTTGAGATAGAAACTTACCTTTCTCTTGGAAACTGAGAGCAGATGTTAATTTTGCAAGAGTATCTTTAAAATCTGTCATGTTTTGAGCAAGTGGAGTATTGATTGTCTCTTGCTTTTCAATGAATGCATGCAATGTTTCCTCAAGATTTCTTCTAGGAGGTGGAGCATAAGGAGGTGTATATCCATGAGAATTTTGAAAATTATGGTGTGCTTGAAACGGTGGTTGTGAAGTTTGTGCAATGTTGTTCTCACTCTTCCAACTAAAATTTGGATGATTTCTCCAACCAAGGTTGTATGTTTGTGAGTATGGGTTATGGTTGACCCTTTAGAAACTGTTTAAAGCATGGGCTTGTTCATGGCGACATTCCTTAAAAAAAGGCAAGGTTGGACAGTTATTGGTTGAGTGTTCATTTGTTTCACATATTTGACACACAATGTTTTCAACAGATTTTAATTGACCACTCTTTTTCAATTCTAGTGCCTCAACTTTTCTAGCTAAAGATGCAAATTTGGCTTGAAGGTCATGATCTTCCCTAAGGTTGTACATACCTCCACTAGATGTATGAGGTTGAGTTTTACGAGGTCATGATCTTCCATAAGGTTATACATACCTCCACTTGATGTATGAAGTTGAGTTTTACTCGTTGCCTCATAAGTACCCGCGGTGTCCCAATTTTGAGCATTGCTTCATTAGGGTCTTTATCTTTAAAAGTTCCATTGCACATCAATTCAACTATTTGTCTATCTCTAGGTGTTAAGCCTTCATAAAAATATAAAACCAATCTCCATGTTTCAAAACCATGATGAGGGCTAGTATTAAGCAAGTCTCGATACCTATCCCAATATTGGTAAAATGTTTCTCCTGGTTTTTGAGTGAAAGTGGTGATTTGTCTTTTGAAAGAGTTTGTTCTATGAGATGGGAAAAACTTCTTTAAAAACTGTTGTTGCATTTCATCCCAAGCACGAATAGATCCTGGACTCAAATTTTGTAGCCATGTTTTAGCTTTATCTTTTAATGAAAAAGGAGAAAGCTTTAATCTGATGGTGTTCATGCTACAATTTAAATTATCATATGTGTTGCAGACCTCCTCAAATTCCCTTAAATGCAAGTATGGATTTTCCAATTCTAAACCATGAAAAGAAGGTAAAAGTTGAATAATACCTGGTTTAAAATTAAAATGAGATGCATCGGGAGGAAAAACTATGCATGATGGTGCACTTGTTCTTGTGGGATTCATTTGGTCTCTAAGT
>NW_011506541.1:0-2050 GCF_000495115.2 Populus euphratica
AATAATGTTTTGGTTTTTTTTTTTAAATTGTATCATGTAATATTAAGTTTATCAAAAATTATTTTTTATAATTTATTTTTTATAAAATTATCTCAATTTTATGACTTTAATAATAGTTCAATTAAATTAACTCAAATTTATTTTATTTTTTAATTGAGTTGATTGAGAATTGAATCCTATAATTTATTTTAAAATTATTTTATTTTAAAATAATTTAAATTACAAGTTTAATCAATTAACAATAATTAGCTTAAGTTTTTTTATTATCATTTTTTTAATTAATTTTTTAAGAATTTGAATGTCGTGATTTTTTTTTATAAGTTCTATTTTTGTATTTTTTTAATTGAATTTTTAAAATTTTATTATTTAATTTAATTAAAATTAAAATTTATATTTTATAAGATTATTTAGATGTAAAGTTTAGCAACTTAACGTGAAAAACGTATGATATAATATACTATCTTCCGCAATATTAAAAAAGTAGAAGAAGTTATCTTCGAATTTTGTTACTTTTACAACTTTTCATCTCTCTCGCCCCTGACAAACACAGCATTTTACATTAAATGCGTGGAGCTAAACACGTGCTTGGCGATGCGTGCTTGCTACAGCAACCTAGGTGCTACACGTCAGCACCACCTACACAAAAACACCACCCTATACCTACATCCTACATGTCATCATTACCTAAATAACACTTCACTCTTATATTTCCATATATTATATTTTGCATTTTAATAAGAAATAATTGAGAATGGTAAATCACACCATTCCGGCATTCCCCTCAGGCCATCCTTATATATCACTGTTCACCGGACGGCTGTTTTTTTTTTTCTATTTTTGAACTTAGTTTACTCAAATTTCATAATTTATTTTATTAAATTATTTTAATATTATAATTTAAGTTACTCTCAAGTTGGTAAACTCAATTTTTTAATTAATTTATTTATTATTATATTTTATAATTTATTTTTTATAAGATTATTTCTGTTTCATAATCTAAATCACTACTTTATAACTTAATAGGATTGACTTAATTTATTTTATTAATAATTTTTTTAATATTGAATTGATTAAAAATTAAATTTTATAATTTATTTTGATTTATTTTTTATAAAATTAACCTGATATAATGACCTGCATTACAAATTTAAAATGTTGACTCGAGTTGATTTGTATAATTTTTTTAATTTTTAATTAATTTATTTTTAAAATTTGATCATTTAATATTATGTGGAATAAAAATTAGAGTTTATAATTTAGTTTTATTTATTTTTTATAAAGCTATTATGATCTCATGATTTAGATAATAGATTTAACAAGTTAATATAAATCAATTTAATATATTATATTTTATTATTTTTAAATAAATATTATCTTAATTTTTTAAATTATATTATATTTTTTTCAATCATTTATATTATTTTTAAATTCATAAAATAAAAAAAATTCTGTTAAATCAACACCACACAATAAAACTTGATCTGATAAGCGCGCAGTGGGGGAGAGAAATCTAGAAGTAAACCAAAGTAAAACTGAGGAATCATTGTCCTTGCGACCACCATTTGTCACTCCTGAATGACAAGAGATCTCACAACAACGGCATAAATGTGAATCATAACCATAGACGACTTTTCTTTTTCTTCAACCCACCACCCTTTCCCATCCCAGCCTCCACTCTTGACCTTCTTGCATGAACGCCACCATGAACACCCTCATCTCCATCATCAACCTTTCCGATGAGATCACATTTGCAGTCAAATGAGTAGTCCAAAACTACCTTCAGCCAGGCAACATCCATAAATTTTTCCTTATCTATAAAGATTTGATGCGTGTGCGAGTGTATAAATTTCTAATAATTCTAGTAAAAATTAAAATATAATTTATGAAACGAGAAAGATTTCAACATGGAACCTGATAAAAATATTAAAAGGCCCATAATAAATAAAAATGCAGGCTGGGGGGTTCGAAACCACGCGGACTTATGTACAGAAGATCTTAAGTCTTCCCCCTTAACCTCTCGGGCAAACCTGCCGTTTGTCGACTTTCACGA
>NW_011506568.1:0-2024 GCF_000495115.2 Populus euphratica
CCTTTCCCTTAGTTGTTACCTTTAACAAAAGAACATAAATAATGTAATAATCCAATGTGCAATCCACAATCATATGTTAAAGTGTGTGTTTGAAAATTAAGGTTTAAGAATACATGTTAAATGAGTATATGAGCAGAATTAAGTGATAATAATGCGAGAGTTTGTAAATCTGAATATTTCAAGAAGTATTATAATAGAGCTCCTTTACTCTGTCATCCTAGTAACAACAATTATGCATATGCTTTATGAAATGAAAAACAATTTTTTTTTTTATCAACTACTACCCTCTCCCCCCAACCAAAACGAGACATTATCCTCAATATTCTAAGGTAGAAAGATAGAGTATAGAAGATATCACCTGAAATAACGAACACTAACAAAACCTGAAACACACTGAAACAAAAATAAGAAATAACAAAACACAATAATAAAACCAAAATACATAAAAATTCACAAATGAAGGCTCAAATCCAATCTAAGCTTTTTACGGCTTCCCGTAGATGACCAATTTATGCGACTCATGGAAGGATCAATCACAGGAATGAAAGATTGTAGTTAGTCAATCAATTGTTCAGCAGTAGTAGCAGAGATTATGATTTGTCGTGCAGAAGATGTTAGAAATTCCTGTTCCACAGCATGATCAAGAAAAGACAATAACTTATCATAATAACCATTAACATTTAACAAACCTATGGGTTTATGGTGAATGTGCAGTTGAGCCCAAGAAGAAATATGAAAGATCTCTTACAAAGCAATGAAGGCATCAACATGGTTAAACATTGCATTCATTCGAGCCGACATTGTGGAGACCTGAAGTTCCTCTCCAATTGTTTTTCCAATGATGTCCCCTTGTGCTAAAGCTTCGGGGACAACCCCCAAAACTTGACTACCTCCTAAAAATGCAGCTATTGACACACCTCCCATTAACCCAAGACTGCCTACCCCATACACTAAATGAATCTTTCTCTCAGCTAGCACTTGACCAAGATGATTTGCTGATTCTAAAAACTCCTTTTCTTTCCCAGGACTAGATCCACCGAAAACACAAATATTTCTTATTTGATGACTTGAGGAACTTGCCATTTCTACACACTTCTGTATTTGTTGAATGTATGGGTTGAGTAGAAATGAAAGGAAGGAAAAGAGGGTTTTATAGATGAGAAAGTAGAAAGGCAATCATAACATCTATATGTAGGCCAGCTAGAGTCTCACACACTCTCTCTCTCTTTTTATTTATTTATTTACTTTTGAAAAAGCATGTGTATGTACAGGTAGTTGTGATTGTGGCTCACATCTTCCCTTGGTTTTACGTCCAAGAACGGCTTAAACGCCCTCTATGGGTCAGGGATAGTCTTCCCATCCAGTTTTCTTAAAAACTGGCAAACAGGGTCTTTTTTAGTCAGATTCCCAAGACTATGTTGATCATGTTCTATATGAAATAGTGGCCATAAATCATGAATTACACGATGCACATCTCCACTAGGATGCGTCTCAAGAGTTAATAGAAGATTATCTAAAGACTCCTTACTCAGGCCATCCTTAATGAATTGTATTTTATCTTCACGGTTTATAGATACCATTCCTAAAGAATGACATTGTGTATTACAAGTCCATCTAGCACATCGATGACAGACTTCTAGTCGTTTTGCACGACGTTTCTTTGCAAAAGTGCTTTTACCTATTCCAAGCATGTGTGAAATGAAGGAATTAGAGGACTCACCTGATAATCGAACCTTTGCTTCAATCAACCAGCGAATATCTTCAGGAATTCCATGATTCATTAACAATCTCAATCTTGCACATCTAACACGATAAAGTTTTGTAATCACATTCTGACGCAGCGCAGGAAAATACTTTTTCAATTTTTCAAGATTAGTGTCCATTTTCAAATGAGAATTGGAAGAGAGATTCAAAGAATTCCACAAATATATACACAAATATCAGTTATTGTGGGAAACTGAAAGAACTAACTTAAGTCACGAAGTACCGTTGTCCGCCATTTGACCGGGGTGAGAGAAACTAGC
>NW_011506508.1:0-773 GCF_000495115.2 Populus euphratica
TAATTTTTTTTTCATAAAAAGATAAGACAATTTCCTAGAACTTTTATAGACACAGTTGGTTCCAATTCTGATGTTAGCAATGATGTTTTATTCAAACAAGAAGATAAAGATTTTCACCAAGTCAAGAGTTGGTCATCCACTCAATAATTGATCATTAAATCAATAGTTTCAAATTTTAGGCTATAAAAGAAGGTATTTGCCATGCATTTAGATCTTAGTTTTCAAATCAAGGTCATGTTCTTGTTCTCTCTCTTTATATTTTTTGTAATTCTTAAGTTTTACTTTCATTAATATCTTGTTTATGCTTTTCATTTCCTTTCCTTTACTTAGTTAACTTGTATCTTATTTATGTTCTTATATTGTTTATTTATGTTTTTCTTCATTATGTTTAGCTAAATTTATTATGTAAAGATGAAAAGGTTACACTAATGGTGTAAGAATAAATATAGTGTACACTCAACATGGACCTTAATGTTTAATATTAACATGTCTTATCTTTTTATCTTACTAATTCTTAATACCTTGCTTGTTAAATGGTTAATTCTGGAGTTGTAGATCTTAGATTTAAGTCTACTTTATATGAATGGAAAGGTCAGATATAGGCCTACAACTTTCATATGAGCCCAAGATTTAAAAAGGCCACTTTTAAGTCTAAATTGTAGCAACAATAAAGAAGTCTGAATTTGTCCTACAGCCTGCGCCCTATTCAGTGTTTAGCCCATATCTGGAGTTTTAGAAGTCCAAATGACCTTAATTTGTTTTCCTAGAAAGCT
>NW_011506508.1:1228-1359 GCF_000495115.2 Populus euphratica
GCAAGAATAAGTATAATGTAAACTCAATATGGACTTTAATGTTTGATACTAACATGTTTTGTTATCATGTGGATCCTCTAACCTTGACATTGTTTGTTATCATTATTTAATCCTTACGTTAATTTTTCATC
>NW_011506508.1:1645-2089 GCF_000495115.2 Populus euphratica
GAAGACATCAATCTTTTTGTCGTGTCACCTACCCCGACACTGTACGTCCACGTGCGATAAAATGGCTACTTTGTTAGGGAGAATATTCTTTGTGACAATATCGAACTATGCTTTGTCTTTTATATGGTTTATTTGTTTTTTATGTGTTTAAAGTTTTACATTTGGCTTGTCTCATTTTATTTGTGCTTTAGCATTTTCTCGTGCCTATGCATGAATTTTGGATATGGATCAATATTTTCATGCATCATTAGTTTATTTTTGATATATCATTTCGAAATGCACACTTATAAAAACTTCAGGTTAAGTGGGGGAGTAATGACTTACCTTATGATTTTTAATCAAGGTTTAAGTTTTTAAAACCATTAAACTCTTTTTTTTTTAGTGGTTGGACTAGTAGTGATTGGTATATGTGCCATCTCATTACATATTGAGCCCCTATATTAC
>NW_011500546.1:0-4386 GCF_000495115.2 Populus euphratica
ACCTGAGGAGCTTGCAATTTCTACACACTTCTGTAGTTGTTGAATGTATGGGTTGAGTAGAAATTAAAGGAAGGAAAATAGGGTTTTATAGATGAGAAATTAGAAAGGCAATCATACCACCTATATGTAGGCCAGCTAGAGTCTCACACACTCTCTCTCTCTCTTTATTTATTTACTTTTGAAAAAGCATGTGTATGTACAGGTAGTTGTGATTGTGGCTCACATCTTCCCTTGGTTTTACGTCCAAGAACGGCTTAAACGCCCTCTATGGGTCGGGGATAGGCTTCCCATCCAGTTTTCTTAAAAACTGGCAAACAAGGTCTTTTTTAGTCAGATTCCCAAGACTAAGTCGATCATGTTCTTTATGAAATAGTGGCCATAAATCATGAATTGCACGATGCATATCTCCACTAGGATGCGTCTCAAGAGTCAATAGAAGATTATCTAAAGACTCCTTACTCGGGCCATCCTTAATGAATTGTATTTTATCTTCACAGTTTATAGATACCATTCCTAAAAAACGACATTGTGTATTACAAGTCCATCTAGCACATCGATGACAGACTTCTAGTCGTTTTGCACGACGTTTCTTTGCAAAAGTGCTTTTACCTGTTCTAGGCATGTGTGAAATGAAGGAATTAGAGGACTCACCTGATAATCGGACCTTTGCTTCAATCAACCAGCGAATATCTCCAGGAATTTCATGATTCATTAACAATCTCAATCTTGCACATCTAGCACGGTAAATTTTTGTAATCGCATTCTGAGGCAGAGCGGGAAAATACTTTTTCAATTTTTCAAGATTAGTGTCCATTTTCAAATGAGAATTGGAAGAGAGATTCAAAGAATTGCATAAATATATACACAAATATCACTTATTATGGGAAACTGAAAGAACCGACTTAAGTCACGGAGTACCATTGTTCACCATTTGACCGGGGTGAGAGAAAGTAGCTAAAATCACTCAAAAAGAAACACAAAAACAATGTAAGAAAAACAAAATAATCAACCTTTATCTACAAGATCATTCAAACGAGTTGATTCATTTTCACCAGGAAAATTATCAAAGTAAGCTTTCAAACGATGTCCATTTTCCTTAAAATCATTGTCATTCATTGAATTCTCAATATCACAGGCCCCATAAGGATTGCTCCATCTTGATCTTAGCTCTCTAGGGAATGAATAGAGTTGAGAATTATAAAACAAAACTTTTTTATCCGTATCAACTTTTTGACAATTTTCACAAGTTTTGCAGAATGCATGCGTGTCCTTGAACATGGTGGACCAATAAAATCTACTTTGTAAGATTTTTGCAGCTGTCTTTTTTGACGAGAAATAACTTCCATATGCTTCACAATGACAAAATTTAATAACACTACTTACCTCATTGTCGGGAATGCATCTTTGAAATATTTGATGAGGATAATATTTGAATAAGTTAGGGTCATCCCAATAAAAGTTCTTCACTTTGTTCAAAAACTTTTCTTTATCTTGAGTACTCCAATCAGCTGGCAAATCTACTAAAGTAAGAAAATTGATATTTTTATCATACCAAGGCATTGAACTAAGAGAAAGTAAGGATTTGTTAGGAAAGTAATCATCGATTGGTATGATGTCAGATGTCGAATTTGGTGTCACTGTTAACAAAAGATTCGCATCAATATTTTCGGTGCGTTTTTCATCCATGATTTCTTCCTCAAAATAAATCATTTGCAAATCTTCAGATTCATCTAACTCATTTTTACTTAAAGTAGATTCAAGTTGGTCATAAACTAATTCGTCAATATGATCTACTTCTTGTAAATCATTATCATCTCCAGGTTGCTTGCAAATGTTGAAAATATTCATCTCCAATGTCATGTTTCTAAATGATAGCTTCATCAGTCCATTCCTACAATTAATCAATGCATTAGAAGTTGCAAGAAAGGGACGTCCTAAAATAATAGGAAATGAATTACAAGCTTCAATAGGTTTTGTGTCCAAGACAATAAAATCCACAGGATAAATGAATTTATCGACTTGTACTAACACATCTTCAATTATTCCTCTAGGCACTTTTACAGATCTATCAGCAAGTAAAAGAGATATAGAAGTTGGTTTTAACTCACCTAGATTGAGATTCTGAAAAACTGAATATGGAAGTAAATTCACACTAGCACCAAGATCAAGTAAGGCTCTTTCAATTTTATGCTCTCCAATAAAGCAAGAGATTGTAGGACAACTAGGGTCTTTATATTTCAAAGCATTATTGTTTTGAAGAACAACACTTACTTGTTCCGCTAGAAAGGCTTTCTTTTTCACATTCAGTTTCCTCTTCATAGTGCATAAATCTTTCAAAAATTTAGCATAGGAAGGAACCTGTTTAATAGCATCCAGCAAAGGTATATTGATCCTTACCTGTTTGAAAATTTCAAAAATTTCAGAGTTATGATTGACTTTCCTTTGTTTGGTCATGACTTGAGGAAATGGAAGTGCTGGCGGAGAATCAGTCTTTTCTTTGTAATTTTCAGATTCAACCCCTTCCTTACCCTCAGAGATTGACTCATCATCTTTCTCATAAGGTTCAAGAGAGGGTTTTTCAATAACCTTACCACTGCGCAAAGTAGTAACTGATTTGACTTGATCCACGTGTTCGCTTCCGGAACTACTTGCATTTGTATTGTATTGCCCCTTGGGATTTTATTGTGGTTGAGATGGAAACTTACCTTTCTCTTGGAAACTGAGAGCAGATGTTAATTTTGCAAGAGTATCTTTAAAATCTGTCATGTTTTGAGCAAGTTGAGTATTGATTGTCTCTTGCTTTTCAATGAATGCATGCAATGTTTCCTCAAGATTTCTTCTAGGAGGTGGAGCATAAGAAGGTGCATATCCATGAGAATTTTGGAAATTATGGTGTGCTTGAAACGGTGGTTGTGAAGTTTGTGCATTGTTGTTCTCACTCTTCCAACTGAAATTTGGGTGATTCCTCCAACCAGGGTTGTATGTTTGGGAGTATGGGTTGTGGTTGGCCCTTTGAAAACTGTTTAAAGCATGGGCTTGTTCATGGAGACATTCTTTAAAAGAAGGCAAGGTTGGACAATCGTTGGTTGAGTGTTCATTTGTTTCACAGATTTGACACACAATGTTTTCAACAGATTTTAATTGACCACTCTTTTTCAATTCTAGTGCCTCGACTTTTCTAGCTAAAGATGCAAACTTGGCTTGAAGGTCATGATCTTCCCTAAGGTTGTACATACCTCCACTAGATGTATGAGGTTGAGTTTTACTCGGTGCCTCATAAGTACCCGCGGTGTCCCAATTTTGAGCATTTTCAGCTAACAAGTCTAAGTACTCCATTGCTTCATCAGGGTCTTTATCTTCAAAAGTTCCATTGCACATCAATTCAACCATTTGCCTATCTTTAGGTGTTAACCCTTCATAGAAATGTGAAACCAATCTCCATGTTTCAAAACCATGATGAGGGCAAGTACTAAGCAAGTCTCGATACCTATCCCAACATTGGTAAAATGTTTCTCCTGGTTTTTGAGTGAAAGTAGTGATTTGTCTTTTGAAAGAGTTTGTTCTATGAGATGGAAAAAACTTCTTTAAAAACTGTTGTTGCATTTCATCCCAAGCACGAATGGATCCTGGTCTTAAATTTTGTAGCCATGTTTTAGCTTTATCTTTTAATGAAAAAGGAAAAAGCTTTAATCTGATGGTGTTCATGCTACAATTTAAATTATTATATGTGTTGCACACCTCCTCAAATTCCCTTAAATGCAAGTATGGATTTTCCAATTCCAAACCATGAAAAGAAGGTAAAAGTTGAATAATACCTGGTTTAAAATTAAAATGAGATGCATCAGGAGGAAAAACTATGCATGATGGTGCACTTGTTCTTGTGGGATTCATGTGGTCTCTAAGTGTTCTAGCACGGTTATTCTCATTATTCTCATTATGAAGTGATTGATTATCTTCTTCGGCCATATTTTCTGAAAATGATGAGGATACCCTACAAAGTCTACCACTTGATGTACGTGACCACACTCTCATGCACGTGTAGGAATAAAATAAAAAAGAAGAAGAAAGCAAAAGAAGGAGGAAGAAAACAAAATAAAAAGAAACAAAAGAAAAGAAACAAAGTTATATACAAGAAAAGTGAAAAGAGAAAATAAAATAAATACTATAATTTATACAAGAACTTACCTCCCCGGCAACGGCGCCAAAAACTTGACACGACTAAAAGATTGATGTCTTCTCCCAAGTGCAGGAGTGTCGAAGTAATAAATAACCCGGCAAGACCGGGGTCGAACCACAGGGAGGTTAATTGTACAAATTATAAACAACAATTATAAAACAACAATAACAACAACAGTAATAATAATAATAATAATAATAATAATAATA
>NW_011500546.1:5183-12740 GCF_000495115.2 Populus euphratica
TCATCAATCAATCCTTTTATTTATGTGATAGGCCTGCATTTAAAATGAACATTTACCACAAATTAAAGGTATCTTATATTATTAGATATATTATTATAAAACATGTTTTAGTTATGGAGTTATTGATACTTCAAGTGCAAAATAATTATATAAAACCATGATAAAAATGCACTTTTAAGTACTAATCAGTGTCAATAACAACTAATCATGATTATCTTCAGTATCAGTAATAATCTCTTGTGCAGATATGATCAAAGATCACGATTATCTTCAGTGTTAGTGATCCTTGATCATGATAGTAATCCCTAATCATGTTTATCTTCAGTATCAGTATTATCTTCATTAGATTTGATAATAACTTCAACACCTTAATTGAAAACTTTTATCTAGAGATTGATTCCATTATTAGTATAGCAATAATAGTAATCTGGGGCTTTAAATAAATCATGTGAGGGTTGTCTTATTATGACCTAGTTGACTTGGCAAATTCAAAGATAAAAAATAACATAAAAAACAAAGATAAAACACACGGGTTTAAAGGCAATTTGGACAAATGTTAAAAAAGGGGCTTGACTTTAAAAAAAATTTTGAAGCTCACATCATTTTTCTTAACATCAAGATGATGATGTATTGGATAGATTGTGGTTAACCCAGGTTAATTCTTAGGGACTTGGGTTATGGATTTAAATGGGTTCAATAATTTTTTTAATTTTAATTATATGATAAAAAAAATAAAGGCCAATTCAAAATCAACCCAATATTAAAAAAATTAAAAAAAATCTTCAAACACTCAATATTGAAATTTTTTATACAAAAACAAGTCAAGCTACGCACACAGACCTGAGTGGCCAAACGTATCAGGGCCTTAGAAAACCCACCACCATCACACTTCCTCGTTAAATGGACCTCATCGACATCAAGTTTGACTTTTTTATTGTCAATATTGTGACAACCAATCATTTTCTCTCTCTTTCGTGTATTTTCAACAACTTTCTCTCTCATCTCTCTAACATAGAAATTGAAAAATGAACAAAATAAATTTTTGGCTCATAATAAAAATTATCGTGAATTTAGGGTAAGCCATGTATTTTCTCTTCATTTTAATTCAAAGCTTAATTTCATATAATCAAAGTGTAAAATGATGCAATTTAAAGCATAAAAAAGTTTGAAAATTTAAAAAAAAAATTTGGCAGGAGGTTCACTATTCTAGGTGACATTTTTTATAAATAAATATTGAGATAGTGACATATTAGATCGACTTGAGTTAACCTACTGAACCATGATTCGGATAATAAGATTATGATAACACTTTAAAAAAACAAATTAAAAAAATTAATCCTACAAAAACCAAACCAAAACATATTATGAAGATTAACTTCAAATAAATCAAATGCTTTAAAAAAAAGATAATTCAAGATGGCATTAAAAAAAAAAATTGAGACGAGAATATTGAATTAACTTGGGCTATGCAGCTTAAATAGCAAAACTCATGATTTATACTATAAAATCAACTAGTTTAATAACTTATTTTTTTAAAAATTATATTATAACAGAAAAAAAGAAGAAGTTCAAAGGATGTAATTGGTACGAAAAAAATAAAACAAAGTTTACCATAAAAAACCTTGAAACAAACAACGAAAGATAAAAATAAAGTTTGCCAAAAGAATGAACAAAGCTAGATTTGAAAGTTGGTGGCAAACCTTAGGAATGCGTATTAGCAACAAAAGAAAATTTAGAATCTATACTTCAGCCTAGATATTGTTCAGTGTTTAGCCGATATCTCGAATTCTAAAAGTCCAAATGATCTCATTCCTATTTTGTTGGAAAGCTAAGACAAATGCCCAGAACTTTCATGAAGACTATATGTTTAAATTTTGACATTAGCAATGACGTTTTGTTCAGATAAGAAAATAATAGTTGTCACCAAGTCAAAAGGTGGACACCTACTCAATAATTAGTCATCAAATTATTAGTTTTAAATTTTAGCCTATAAAAGAAAGCATTTGCCATGTATTTAGATATCTTAGTTTTCAGATCAAGATTATATTCTTACTTTCTTTTTTTGTAATTTTGTAATGTTTAAGTTTTACTTTCATTAATCTTTTTTTTATGCTTTTCATAATAACTGTGTTCTTGTCTAGTTTATTTATGTGTCTCTTATTCACAATGTTTATCTAAGTTTATTAGGTAAAGGTGAAAAGGTTTCACTAATGGTGTTAGAATAGGTATAATATAAGCTCAATATGAACTTCAATGTTTATATATAAGAAAGTTTGTTATTAATATATCTTATCGTTTTATCTTACTAATTATTAATACCTTGCTTGTTAAATTATTAATCTAGATTTGTGTTGTACAACTTTTGATATAATAAATACTTGGCACTTTCACAGCCTACCGTATAACCGACATCTTAGCTATTAAAAGAACTTGATTTGTTGTTAACATAAGCTAACATCATGAATTTCTGATAATATTTAAAAGTATGGTGTTACTAAAATAAAATAATTAATATGAACATGTTAAAAAAATTATAATAAACTATTAAGGATAAATCATCCGATTGGAACTTTCTTTGTGTGTGGTTTTCAGTTGATTAATAAAGAAAGTTTATACTATACTTATTTCTAATACTATTAGTGGATCCTCTAACATTCACAATTGCTTTTATCTTTTATTAATACTTAAATCAATATCACATATCAAAAGTTCTCTTCAACTTCTTTTTATTTGTTGTTTATAATTTTATATAGTTCACCTACCTGTGATTTAACATCGGTCTTATTGGGTTATTTATTACTTTGACACTCTTACACTTGAGATAAGACATCAATTTTTTGATCATGTCAAGGGTTTCAAAGATCTAGGATCAACATCAATTATTCATCAATATCTTTTTCCTCTCGTTGTCTTTGTAGAGAGAGTGACATATAACCTTTTTAATCTTAAAAATCATAATTCTCTTAATGCAGGTCATAATGCAAATCCAACTTTTCTTTGATTAATAACCAATTTAATCTTTTTGAAGACACTAGAGGCTTTATCATAGACACCAAACATGTAGCTCAATTTTTTTTTTCTAGTGCTTAACTTTTGGCATTTACTATGTCTTTTCTTAATTGAAAACCTCTTTTTCCCCTCTTAGCATTGATTGGCGTTGTCCTATTTTTATCCTTGACTTGCCTTTAATTGTCGGCAATTTCCACTTTTTTTTCTCTTTTTTTTTATAGCCTTTCTTAAAGATTTCTTGGATGCCTCCTGGTCTATGTCCTTTTTTAGCCCTTTCTCAATCATTAGACTTTCATGCTTAACATTTCCTTTACTGTTGATTCTATCATTTTTTTCATCTATTCTAACAAAAATCTCTTATTTGCCCCTAGTGTGGGGAGTGATCCTAGTTAGGGTTTCTTGAAAGAAATATTTTATCAAACTCAATGGAGACCACAAGGGATATAATCTTTAGAAAGTGAATGGATAACAAAAATGGTGTTTTCTCATTTCAAACAAGGTCGATTAGAACTGATAAATTTTAACCTTGTCTAGTGTAATGATTTGGACTTGTAAGAATCATGATTCATAAGTCCATAACTACCAAATCTACTACATGTCATTATGCATATTGCTAAAACTTAGCTATATGATGTATGGTTCAGTTTCATGTAGGGCTCAAAATTTGTTTGGTCACCTCATGTCATTCTAACAAACATCGAGTCATTTCTGCAATCAAAACACTTTTAATCTTTTAGTATTGACCAACCTTAATTCTACATGTTGGAGTTTGATAAGAAATTTTTTTGCCAAAATACCATTTGAAAAAAGCATCTCATGATTTCAAAATAATACAAAGACAAAGAAAAAGACACCTTTTGTTACAGGATGAGATGCGGTCCTGAAACAAAATGGAGATTGATAAAATCCATAACAAAAATGATTAACAATTCAACAACCTTTCTGGATCAGCTACTCTAGTAATATATGTGCTTTGTGAAGCAATTTCAATCACTTGTCATTCTGAGGATGTTCCTTAACAATATGACCAATGACACCCTTCTTCACAGACTCAACTTGTCTTTTGCTCACTCACTTCCAGACTTGATTTTTAAAATTCTTGCAACTATTTAATTAAAATGGCTAAGGACCCCACTATAATATTACATCTCTTATTTGGATTATACCACCTAGAAAACAGTGGTTGCATGAGATTTGAAGGAGTCAGAGCAACAAGTCCAGAATTTGGTAGATTTTGGTAGACAAACTCAAATGGCAGAGGGACATCAACCCGGACAAAGGTACTTGAGAAATTGATGCTACAGGGATACCTGAATGGACCACATAATTAAAGTTTCCCATCATCAAAGTCATCTTTTGATTCACTGTTCATCAATGTTTTAGAATCTTTGGCAGAACCTTTAATCTTTCCCCTTTTCATTTCTTGTTTCATTCTTTCGACAATCTTTACAACATCATGTCCATCTTCTAATGCTATTGTCTGAGGATTGTTGGAAACCTTCAAATAACTAAATAATCTTAGCAGCACCTGGAAACATGTAGCACCGCCACTGTTGATGTGTGAAATCACACATTGTCTCTATTAGGGAAGAAAATGATGACTATGAATCTCCTTTATTTCCTCTTGGATTCCTCACTGACGATGCAATAAACAGACACCTGTGGAGGGAGTTCTGTTTTGTTGAAGTTTCAGTATTCCTCTTGTTTTTTTTTTTTTCAACTTAGACATGTCTCATTTCCCTACTTTTACATTTTAATGCTAATACTAGTGGGAAACAATGATAGATGATTTAACATTATTACACCCCTTCTTTGATTCCCCACTGGAAGATCCACAAATAGATTTCTGTAAATGGAGTCATGCTATGTTGAAGTTTGATTTATGCGCTTGTTTTCAGACCAGGTCTGGCTCTTCAACCAACTACCGTGCTTCAGTGTTGAAACTAATGAGAGAAAGTTTTGTAGCATATGAAATTATTGCATCCCCTCTTGTATCCCCCACTTGCAAAGTCACAAAATATATTTTTATAAAGAGAGCTCTGCCATGTTAAAGTTTAATTACTGCTCATGTTTTCAAACCAAGTCTGACTTTTCTACCTATTATAGTGTTTTGGTAGTGCCATTGGTGGAGAAAGTTTTATAGCATATGAAACTAATACATCCCTTCTTGTATTCCCCACTTTTAGAGCCACGAATGGATTTTTTATAAAGAGAGCTCTACCATGTTAAAATTTGACGACTACTCATATTTTCATACCATGCCTGACTCTTCTGCCTACTACAGTGTTTTGGTGGAGCCACTAGTTGGAGAGAGTTTCATAGCATATGAAACTACTGCATCCCCTCTTGTATTCCCTACTAGCAGATCCAAAAACAAATCTCTACAGTAAGAGCTCTGTCATATAGAAGTTCAGTGTCTAATCATGTTTTTTTTTCATACCAACATCCTATGCTACTGAACTGGAATTGAGCTCACAATGGGGGTAACTTCAAAGAAGATTAATGCACCATGTAGATAAGGCTAGTAGCTATTAGGCGCCATTAGAAGATATGGAGGTGGTGAACAACTAACGGTGCAGCTAAACCAGAAATAAAATTATCTTTCATTGATGACTAAAGATGTTGTTGTTGTACACGATCGAAATGAAGAAAAGGCAGAGCTTCGATGCTATGGCCGCTACTAGTAGAGCACTAACAAGAATAGCTAATTGTTTTTTCTTGTGTGTTCCATAGACTGACGGTATTGATAGAAAACTATGTAGACATTTCCTTTCTATTCCTTAAAACTCAATGCTTGCTCAAACAGATGCGAATCTAGCTACTTTACCTTTGATGCTCTCAACTCCTTTGGATAATGAGCCTCTCTTTGACCGCTTTCTTCATTTTCCATCATCTTTTTTTTTTCAATTAGATGTAGCTAAGCTTATTTGGAGGACCCTACTTTCAACCTAATGTATGTAGGATAAATGTATGACATGCAATCTATATGATGAACTTGCTCTTCAAAGGGTGACATATGGTCATAACTCTTGTATGATGATATAAGAATTCTTATTCTTGCTCAAACTCTATAATATAATTTTTTTGAGTAATGACCATTATATCCCCTGTAAGTCCTAAATTCAAGATGCTTTAAGAAGAGCTAGCTCAGATGCAAAACATTATATACAGACCATACATCCTAAAGGTAGGTTCTAATCTTTTAATGCGAGACATAGGGTAGGTTTACTACTTGGTCTCTAACAAGAAATCTCTCGTTGTCCTAGTGATCAACCTCTTGAAGGCAATATGAGGGCTCAATAGGCATTAAGATGGCACGTATACCAATCATTACTAGTCTAAGCACTCAAAGAAGAGTTATGGTTTTCACAGACTTAAACCTTGACTAAAAGTCGTAAGATAAGCTGTTAGTCCCCCACCTAACCTAAAACTTATATGTGCTTTTCAAAATTAAAACATGTGATGCATGAAACAATTCTATATAATGCATGGATGAAACAAAAATAAAATAAGACAAAATGCAAGACACTTAAACACATCAAAAACATAAAGCTTAGTCCAATAATATCCAAAACAGTACTTTCCTTAGTGGAGTCGCCATCATGTCGCACCCTCACGAGAGTTCGACATCGCAGCGATCCTTCCTTAAAGCAAGGGATTCATGTTGGGGTTTTTGTTTTTATGAATAAGAAAGTCGCCACCTAGTATTATGGTCACTAAGAATCCTAAATGGTCTTTCAGAGATTCTAAGGCAAGGGACTGGTTGCGTGAAGGAAAGGTTTTAGCATTCCTAGTACGCCCTACCTATGGTAAGCTACTTGATATTTGGTTTGCCTTATAATTGCTATAGTGTTGGTGTTTTCTAAACCCATCAGTTTTTCTAAGATAGCTTCAAAGTCTAAAAGCAAGAATCCTTAGCCAATATAGATAATACATTTAGATATGTCTATAGAGTGCTAAGAAGAAATGATATAGATCTCTTAAAACATACATTTAGATATGTCTATAAAGTGCTAAGTGATTAGTACTTAAAAGTGCATTTTTATCATGGTTTTATATCATCATTTTGCACTTGAAGTATCAATAACTCCTTAACCAAAGCATATTTTTGCTTAAAAGTTTATCTTTCCTTTTAGTATTTCAAGTGTTCACGCTTATAAATCGTAGGGAAGAGAAACAAAAAAAACTAAGTTAGAAAACTAAGGAAATTCAAGGTGCTTTAGAAACCCATTTTTTCCTTAGTATTTCATACTTTCACGGCTCGTAAACCATGAGGTCAAAAATTAAAATGTACCCCATTATAATTGAGGCTTTTTTCAAGGATATGTGATTAAATAAATAACCATAACTTATTATTTCTAGAAAAGTATTTTAGATATTAACCACTTAGGGTTTCTTTATCCAAATATTAATAATGAATAAACAAATTACTCCCAGTAATATTTTGGATATTAACAGTTTTGAGATTTCTTTGTGTAAAATCTTTTGTGTTTAAGAAATCCAAAATGTAGGAAAATAATTTTTTTGTGTTTAAGAAATCCATGCTAA